>NC_133898.1:300000-515240 GCF_964199755.1 Larus michahellis | reverse complement strand
GGACACCAACCAAGTTAACAAAAATAAGGGAGAAATATTCGAGGCGACCAGAAGAGTCAGCTGTTGAGTACGTGTGGCGAGTTTCTTCTGAAGGGGGGGACAGAATTATGCTGAGTGAGGAAGAAGCAGGAGATTCTTGGGGACCAGGAGTGTTTTTAACAACTATTCCTGGTGGACCTCGCTGTCTTTTTAACCCCGTCGGTCAAGTAAGACCGAGCAGATTCCCTTTTCTTTTGTGTCTTACAGGATGGCCAGCATGGTTAGGCCGGCGAACTGTTGCCACCTCACAACGACTGAAGAGAGAGGTGACTGGTATCTTAGGAACAGGACTGGGAGTCTTAAATAGTATAGATGCTGAGATACTTGCAAACAAACTAGTCACAACTACTAGTGATCTAGACAAATTAAAACATCCTCTACAGTCCTCTCTATCAGCATTGGGAAATCACCAATGGCTTTTATCGAATATATTGCCTCAGTGGGAGGAAACAGGTGAAAAAGACCATCAGCTGATCACAAATGCACTTGGTACAACCCAAAACAATGTTTCCTTGGCCCTTAGTTGTATCCAAGCCCAACTGTGGATGCAATCTATGACAGCCGCAATTATAAGGGAAGGTGAAGAAGGCACCTTGCCCACTGAAATTCGAAAAGTAATATGGGATAATGCAATTGAGTTTGAGAGAAAATTTCAATCCTGGTGGTATCTGGTTAATTTCACCTACGACCCCACTGAGAGCAAAGCCACAGCTTTTGTCTTAACGATACGCAATGCCTCAGTATACACCATATACCAAATCATCGCACTGGGGTTGAATCACCATGGAGCTATACTCCATCCGGTAGAGCATAGAGTGTGGGCACAACAAAACGAGAATAAATGGCAAACTGTTGATGTTGAAGCATGCATTTCACGAGATCAACAAGGATTCATTTGTGAGAGTAATACTCTCAAGGCACAAGACATTTGTCTTGACACCAACCAGAATGTTTGTCATTTTGAGATACAACCTGATGAAACCCCAGAAACTGTGCTTGTATATATTGGGAAAGGGTGTGTTTGCATGAGGTCTCCCTGTACTTTTGTATTCGTAGATGACATAGCAGTAGATATAAGTAATAACTCAAATCTTTGTGTTTGTAACTTTACTAACATCATTGGATGTGACTTCAGTTATTCAGCTCCTGTTACGTCTTTTCAATTGCTACAATCTAATTACACATTGATTCGAGATTTGCTGCCTACCCCTATCGGAATGAATCTCTCACTAGTGAAGAAGTTGCTACAACACGATGAATTGAAGCGATTGTTGAAAGAGGCCCAAGAAAATGGACAAAGAACTCTGATTACTGTCCATCATGATGTTGAAGAAATACACCATGTACTGGAAAGGGTCAAGAGAGACGGAGGACATGAATGGTGGGACACCCTCTTTGGATGGTCACCGACAGCTACAGGACTTTTTAACAAGATGCTCCATCCTGTTGTTGTTCTACTAGTACTCACTGTATTGTGCTTTGCTTTGACAATTGTTTTGTATGTTAGACTTCGGATTATGATGAAACGCTTAACTCGCTTAATCACCCCACAAGAAGTATTTGCACTTGATATCCCTCGCCATAAGAGGACATGTGATATTCCCCATCAGTATTGATTATCGTGGAGCTTGAGTGACTGTAGTCACGGGGTGGATTATGTGGAATAATTACTAAATTGGCCAAGAATACAAAAATACAGCATTGTTCACACATTAAGGAAAGTCATAAAATCAAGAGGCTTCTGAGGTAGAATACAGCCGCAGCTAGCACATGAAGAATGCAACATCTGTGATTCCCTGTACAAGGTTGTTTGCGAAACTACACGAGGGATGGAACGGAACACGCTTGTTCCGTGGCCTTCCCTTGTGACGAGTAGCAGATATGGGGACGAGATGGTACTACGGAACTGATAAGCGGCCTACACGCTACCCGAGCCAACATTTCGTCAAATGTTGATGAAATGCTGTCCTTTTGTGCGAACTTTGCTCACCACAATGTACCAAAACACACCTCCATCCCGGAGGCTATCCGCCCCCGAGGTGTGAACACTCCTCCTTGAATACATTAATCATAATAAAAGTATGTATGACTAAAGTCACTCAAACTCCACTTTGAAGATAAAAAAATAATATAAAAATAGCCCAAGAGAGAGGGGATGTCAGGGAAGACACCATCGCGAAGAATTCCACCGCTGATTTCCGGGATCAGTCGACGGGCTGAGCCTTTCTTCCCCCCCATAGGGACGCCTTTGGGTAAGACTTCGATTACACCGAGCGCTTTCTCGGGGACTTAGAAATTTCTCTAGAGAATCTCTACCCTACATTTATAGCCAGGCTGTATCGTTTATAATTTTGTCGCGCGTTTGTATACTTAGCAATATCTTTATTTGCACGTGCTTTGCAGACAGTGTATTTATCACCGGCAATCCTAAAGAACCTGTATATCTGTTGTTTAAATAAACTGCACTGTTTAAGTAGCTAGCCGTTTCGCTTTCTCACTGAACGCGACCAAAACTTGAGAGAGGCCGTGCTAGTTCAGGAGCACGACTAGACTGAAGGTGCAGTCCACTATTAGTGTATCCAAATCGTAGTAGTTTAATACATATTAAACGCGATTGGACTGATAGTGCTGAATTGGGCATCACTCAGAATTTAAACCTAGCCGCACCTAGCCTCCCACCTCGGTGAGGAGTGTTAGAACGCAAGGGGGTTTATCTTCTGCCAAAACCGCTTGGCCCCGTTTCACGCAACAACGTAAAACAAGCAAAGGGCCCAAAGCGAATTGTATAGCTGTTCTCAGTGTCTCTGAGAATTGCTCTGATTATCCGTGTTACCTCTTTGCTAAGACTCTCCAGAGAGCCGTCCTCAAAACCAACACACATCTTGACATATCTCCCACATTGATCGCAGTGTCTCCAGGAACGGCATTCGAGGAGCCAGGAACTTTTCTGCCTACACTGTCTGCGGGCAGTTCCTCAAAACCAATATACATCCTGCTATATCTCCCACATGGAAAGTGCCAGGAGGGAAAAGTGGCGATTATGTTTAGACTTTCTCGGAACTGCTTCAAATCAACTAGATAGCTTTGTGCTGCAAATCTCCCAACAGCCAAATGTAAAAGCCGCAAACATCTCGCTGTATGTCCCACATCCAAAGCGCCAAGAGAGAGCTTGCTCTCCCTGTCTTTGAGTACTGTTTTCACTGTCCCGGTTACCTCTTTGCTAACATTCTCTTCAGAGCTGCACTGAAAGCAGGAACCACGTGGAGAAGGCACCCACACTGAAAATGCCTGGAAGGAACATTGGGGCTTCTTCTCAGTGTCTCTGATGTCGGGTTTTACTGTCCCGGGAAAGTCTCTGCTAACAGCCTGCAGAGCGCTGTGCCCAATATACAGAAACGTCTTGCGGTATCTCCTACAGGGAAAGTGCCAAGAGGGAATTGTCAAGCTCGTTCTCAGTGTCTCTGAGAATTGCTCTGATTATCCGTGTGACCTCTTTGCTAAGACTCTCCAGAGAGCCGTCCTCAAAACCAACACACATCTTGACATATCTCCCTCATTGATGGCAGGGTCTCCAGGAACGGCATTCAATGAGCCAGGAACTTTTCTCCCTACACTGTCCATTGAGTTGTCCTCAAAAGCAATATACATCCTGCTATACCTGCTACATGGGAAGTGCCAGGTGGGAAATGTAGAGCTTGTTCTCCCTGTCTTTGAGTACTGCTTTCTACTCTCCCCGTTACCTCTTTGCTAACATTCTCTCGAGAGAGTTGTGCTCAAAAGCAAAGCACATATCAAGACCTATCTCCACATGGAAAGTGCCAGCAGGGAAAGGTGGGGACTATTCTTGGACTCGATAGGAACTGCTTCAAGTCACCTAATTCTCTCTCTGCCTACTCTCGCCATAAAGCTAGGCACAAAACCAACCAACACTCTTCTTGCTGTAACTCCAACATGGAAAGAGCCAGGAGGGAATTGTAGGGCTTGTTTCTCAGTGTCTCCAATAACGGCATTCAGTGTGCCACCAACTTTTTCTTCTACACCCTCCAGGAGTTCTCCTCAAAATCCATAAACGTCTTGTTATACGTAAAACAAGCAAAGGGCCCAAAGCGAATTGTATAGCTGTTCTCAGTGTCTCTGAGAATTGCTCTGATTATCCGTGTTACCTCTTTGCTAAGACTCTCCAGAGAGCCGTCCTCAAAACCAACACGCATCTTGACATATCTCCCACATTGATCGCAGTGTCTCCAGGAACGGCATTCGAGGAGCCAGGAACTTTTCTGCCTACACTGTCTGCGGGCAGTTCCTCAAAACCAATATACATCCTGCTATATCTCCCACATGGAAAGTGCCAGGAGGGAAAAGTGGCGATTATGTTTAGACTTTCTCAGAACTGCTTCAAATCAACTAGATAGCTTTGTGCTGCAAATCTCCCAAGAGCCAAATGTAAAAGCAGCAAACATCTCGCTGTATGTCCCACATCCAAAGCGCCAAGAGAGAGCTTGCTCTCCCTGTCTTTGAGTACTGTTTTCACTGTCCCGGTTACCTCTTTGCTAACATTCTCTTCAGAGCTGCAGTGAAACCAGGAACCACGTGGAGAAGGCACCCACACTGAAAATGCCTGGAAGGAACATTGGGGCTTCTTCTCAGTGTCTCTGATGTCGGGTTTTACTGTCCCGGGAAAGTCTCTGCTAACAGCCTGCAGAGCGCCGTGCCCAATATACAGAAACGTCTTGCGGTATCTCCTACAGGGGGAGTGCCAAGAGGGAATTGTCGAGCTCGTTCTCAGTGTCTCTGAGAATTGCTCTGATTATCCGTGTGACCTCTTTGCTAAGACTCTCCAGAGAGCCGTCCTCAAAACCAACACACATCTTGACATATCTCCCTCATTGATGGCAGGGTCTCCAGGAACGGCATTCAATGAGCCAGGAACTTTTCTCCCTACACTGTCCATTGAGTTGTCCTCAAAAGCAATATACATCCTGCTATACCTGCTACATGGGAAGTGCCAGGTGGGAAATGTAGAGCTTGTTCTCCCTGTCTTTGAGTACTGCTTTCTACTCTCCCCGTTACCTCTTTGCTAACATTCTCTCGAGAGAGTTGTGCTCAAAAGCAAAGCACATATCAAGACCTATCTCCACATGGAAAGTGCCAGCAGGGAAAGGTGGGGACTATTCTTGGACTCGATAGGAACTGCTTCAAGTCACCTAATTCTCTCTCTGCCTACTCTCGCCATAAAGCTAGGCACAAAACCAACCAACACTCTTCTTGCTGTACCTCCAACATGGAAAGAGCCAGGAGGGAATTGTAGGGCTTGTTTCTCAGTGTCTCCAATAACGGCATTCAGTGTGCCACCAACTTTTTCTTCTACACCCTCCAGGAGTTCTCCTCAAAATCCATAAACGTCTTGTTATACGTAAAACAAGCAAAGGGCCCAAAGCGAATTGTATAGCTGTTCTCAGTGTCTCTGAGAATTGCTCTGATTATCCGTGTTACCTCTTTGCTAAGACTCTCCAGAGAGCCGTCCTCAAAACCAACACACATCTTGACATATCTCCCACATTGATCGCAGTGTCTCCAGGAACGGCATTCGAGGAGCCAGGAACTTTTCTGCCTACACTGTCTGCGGGCAGTTCCTCAAAACCAATATACATCCTGCTATATCTCCCACATGGAAAGTGCCAGGAGGGAAAAGTGGGGATTATGTTTAGACTTTCTCAGAACTGCTTCAAATCAACTAGATAGCTTTGTGCTGCAAATCTCCCAAGAGCCAAATGTAAAAGCAGCAAACATCTCGCTGTATGTCCCACATCCAAAGCGCCAAGAGAGAGCTTGCTCTCCCTGTCTTTGAGTACTGTTTTCACTGTCCCGGTTACCTCTTTGCTAACATTCTCTTCAGAGCTGCAGTGAAACCAGGAACCACGTGGAGAAGGCACCCACACTGAAAATGCCTGGAAGGAACATTGGGGCTTCTTCTCAGTGTCTCTGATGTCGGGTTTTACTGTCCCGGGAAAGTCTCTGCTAACAGCCTGCAGAGCGCCGTGCCCAATATACAGAAACGTCTTGCGGTATCTCCTACAGGGGGAGTGCCAAGAGGGAATTGTCGAGCTCGTTCTCAGTGTCTCTGAGAATTGCTCTGATTATCCGTGTGACCTCTTTGCTAAGACTCTCCAGAGAGCCGTCCTCAAAACCAACACACATCTTGACATATCTCCCTCATTGATCGCAGGGTCTCCAGGAACGGCATTCAATGAGCCAGGAACTTTTCTCCCTACACTGTCCATTGAGTTGTCCTCAAAAGCAATATACATCCTGCTATACCTGCTACATGGGAAGTGCCAGGTGGGAAATGTAGAGCTTGTTCTCCCTGTCTTTGAGTACTGCTTTCTACTCTCCCCGTTACCTCTTTGCTAACATTCTCTCGAGAGAGTTGTGCTCAAAAGCAAAGCACATATCAAGACCTATCTCCACATGGAAAGTGCCAGCAGGGAAAGGTGGGGACTATTCTTGGACTCGATAGGAACTGCTTCAAGTCACCTAATTCTCTCTCTGCCTACTCTCGCCATAAAGCTAGGCACAAAACCAACCAACACTCTTCTTGCTGTACCTCCAACATGGAAAGAGCCAGGAGGGAATTGTAGGGCTTGTTTCTCAGTGTCTCCAATAACGGCATTCAGTGTGCCACCAACTTTTTCTTCTACACCCTCCAGGAGTTCTCCTCAAAATCCATAAACGTCTTGTTATACGTAAAACAAGCAAAGGGCCCAAAGCGAATTGTATAGCTGTTCTCAGTGTCTCTGAGAATTGCTCTGATTATCCGTGTGACCTCTTTGCTAAGACTCTCCAGAGAGCCGTCCTCAAAACCAACACACATCTTGACATATCTCCCACATTGATCGCAGTGTCTCCAGGAACGGCATTCGAGGAGCCAGGAACTTTTCTGCCTACACTGTCTGCGGGCAGTTCCTCAAAAGCAATATACATCCTGCTATATCTCCCACATGGAAAGTGCCAGGAGGGAAAAGTGGCGATTATGTTTAGACTTTCTCAGAACTGCTTCAAATCAACTAGATAGCTTTGTGCTGCAAATCTCCCAAGAGCCAAATGTAAAAGCCGCAAACATCTCGCTGTATGTCCCACATCCAAAGCGCCAAGAGAGAGCTTGCTCTCCCTGTCTTTGAGTACTGTTTTCACTGTCCCGGTTACCTCTTTGCTAACATTCTCTTCAGAGCTGCAGTGAAACCAGGAACCACGTGGAGAAGGCACCCACACTGAAAATGCCTGGAAGGAACATTGGGGCTTCTTCTCAGTGTCTCTGATGTCGGGTTTTACTGTCCCGGGAAAGTCTCTGCTAACAGCCTGCAGAGCGCTGTGCCCAATATACAGAAACGTCTTGCGGTATCTCCTACAGGGAAAGTGCCAAGAGGGAATTGTCGAGCTTGTTCTCAGTGTCTCTGAGAATTGCTCTGATTATCCGTGTGACCTCTTTGCTAAGACTCTCCAGAGAGCCGTCCTCAAAACCAACACACATCTTGACATATCTCCCTCATTGATCGCAGGGTCTCCAGGAACGGCATTCAATGAGCCAGGAACTTTTCTCCCTACACTGTCCATTGAGTTGTCCTCAAAAGCAATATACATCCTGCTATACCTGCTACATGGGAAGTGCCAGGTGGGAAATGTAGAGCTTGTTCTCCCTGTCTTTGAGTACTGCTTTCTACTCTCCCCGTTACCTCTTTGCTAACATTCTCTCGAGAGAGAGTTGTGCTCAAAAGCAAAGCACATATCAAGACCTATCTCCACATGGAAAGTGCCAGCAGGGAAAGGTGGGGACTATTCTTGGACTCGATAGGAACTGCTTCAAGTCACCTAATTCTCTCTCTGCCTACTCTCGCCATAAAGCTAGGCACAAAACCAACCAACACTCTTCTTGCTGTACCTCCAACATGGAAAGAGCCAGGAGGGAATTGTAGGGCTTGTTTCTCAGTGTCTCCAATAACGGCATTCAGTGTGCCACCAACTTTTTCTTCTACACCCTCCAGGAGTTCTCCTCAAAATCCATAAACGTCTTGTTATACGTAAAACAAGCAAAGGGCCCAAAGCGAATTGTATAGCTGTTCTCAGTGTCTCTGAGAATTGCTCTGATTATCCGTGTTACCTCTTTGCTAAGACTCTCCAGAGAGCCGTCCTCAAAACCAACACACATCTTGACATATCTCCCACATTGATCGCAGTGTCTCCAGGAACGGCATTCGAGGAGCCAGGAACTTTTCTGCCTACACTGTCTGCGGGCAGTTCCTCAAAACCAATCTACATCCTGCTATATCTCCCACGTGGAAAGTGCCAGGAGGGAAAAGTGGCGATTATGTTTAGACTTTCTCAGAACTGCTTCAAATCAACTAGATAGCTTTGTGCTGCAAATCTCCCAAGAGCCAAATGTAAAAGCCGCAAACATCTCGCTGTATGTCCCACATCCAAAGCGCCAAGAGAGAGCTTGCTCTCCCTGTCTTTGAGTACTGTTTTCACTGTCCCGGTTACCTCTTTGCTAACATTCTCTTCAGAGCTGCACTGAAACCAGGAACCACGTGGAGAAGGCACCCACACTGAAAATGCCTGGAAGGAACATTGGGGCTTCTTCTCAGTGTCTCTGATGTCGGGTTTTACTGTCCCGGGAAAGTCTCTGCTAACAGCCTGCAGAGCGCTGTGCCCAATATACAGAAACGTCTTGCGGTATCTCCTACAGGGAAAGTGCCAAGAGGGAATTGTCGAGCTTGTTCTCAGTGTCTCTGAGAATTGCTCTGATTATCCGTGTGACCTCTTTGCTAAGACTCTCCAGAGAGCCGTCCTCAAAACCAACACACATCTTGACATATCTCCCTCATTGATGGCAGGGTCTCCAGGAACGGCATTCAATGAGCCAGGAACTTTTCTCCCTACACTGTCCATTGAGTTGTCCTCAAAAGCAATATACATCCTGCTATACCTGCTACATGGGAAGTGCCAGGTGGGAAATGTAGAGCTTGTTCTCCCTGTCTTTGAGTACTGCTTTCTACTCTCCCCGTTACCTCTTTGCTAACATTCTCTCGAGAGAGAGTTGTGCTCAAAAGCAAAGCACATATCAAGACCTATCTCCACATGGAAAGTGCCAGCAGGGAAAGGTGGGGACTATTCTTGGACTCGATAGGAACTGCTTCAAGTCACCTAATTCTCTCTCTGCCTACTCTCGCCATAAAGCTAGGCACAAAACCAACCAACACTCTTCTTGCTGTACCTCCAACATGGAAAGAGCCAGGAGGGAATTGTAGGGCTTGTTTCTCAGTGTCTCCAATAACGGCATTCAGTGTGCCACCAACTTTTTCTTCTACACCCTCCAGGAGTTCTCCTCAAAATCCATAAACGTCTTGTTATACGTAAAACAAGCAAAGGGCCCAAAGCGAATTGTATAGCTGTTCTCAGTGTCTCTGAGAATTGCTCTGATTATCCGTGTTACCTCTTTGCTAAGACTCTCCAGAGAGCCGTCCTCAAAACCAACACACATCTTGACATATCTCCCACATTGATCGCAGTGTCTCCAGGAACGGCATTCGAGGAGCCAGGAACTTTTCTGCCTACACTGTCTGCGGGCAGTTCCTCAAAAGCAATATACATCCTGCTATATCTCCCACATGGAAAGTGCCAGGAGGGAAAAGTGGCGATTATGTTTAGACTTTCTCAGAACTGCTTCAAATCAACTAGATAGCTTTGTGCTGCAAATCTCCCAAGAGCCAAATGTAAAAGCCGCAAACATCTCGCTGTATGTCCCACATCCAAAGCGCCAAGAGAGAGCTTGCTCTCCCTGTCTTTGAGTACTGTTTTCACTGTCCCGGTTACCTCTTTGCTAACATTCTCTTCAGAGCTGCAGTGAAACCAGGAACCACGTGGAGAAGGCACCCACACTGAAAATGCCTGGAAGGAACATTGGGGCTTCTTCTCAGTGTCTCTGATGTCGGGTTTTACTGTCCCGGGAAAGTCTCTGCTAACAGCCTGCAGAGCGCTGTGCCCAATATACAGAAACGTCTTGCGGTATCTCCTACAGGGAAAGTGCCAAGAGGGAATTGTCGAGCTTGTTCTCAGTGTCTCTGAGAATTGCTCTGATTATCCGTGTGACCTCTTTGCTAAGACTCTCCAGAGAGCCGTCCTCAAAACCAACACACATCTTGACATATCTCCCTCATTGATCGCAGGGTCTCCAGGAACGGCATTCAATGAGCCAGGAACTTTTCTCCCTACACTGTCCATTGAGTTGTCCTCAAAAGCAATATACATCCTGCTATACCTGCTACATGGGAAGTGCCAGGTGGGAAATGTAGAGCTTGTTCTCCCTGTCTTTGAGTACTGCTTTCTACTCTCCCCGTTACCTCTTTGCTAACATTCTCTCGAGAGAGAGTTGTGCTCAAAAGCAAAGCACATATCAAGACCTATCTCCACATGGAAAGTGCCAGCAGGGAAAGGTGGGGACTATTCTTGGACTCGATAGGAACTGCTTCAAGTCACCTAATTCTCTCTCTGCCTACTCTCGCCATAAAGCTAGGCACAAAACCAACCAACACTCTTCTTGCTGTACCTCCAACATGGAAAGAGCCAGGAGGGAATTGTAGGGCTTGTTTCTCAGTGTCTCCAATAACGGCATTCAGTGTGCCACCAACTTTTTCTTCTACACCCTCCAGGAGTTCTCCTCAAAATCCATAAACGTCTTGTTATACGTAAAACAAGCAAAGGGCCCAAAGCGAATTGTATAGCTGTTCTCAGTGTCTCTGAGAATTGCTCTGATTATCCGTGTTACCTCTTTGCTAAGACTCTCCAGAGAGCCGTCCTCAAAACCAACACACATCTTGACATATCTCCCACATTGATCGCAGTGTCTCCAGGAACGGCATTCGAGGAGCCAGGAACTTTTCTGCCTACACTGTCTGCGGGCAGTTCCTCAAAACCAATCTACATCCTGCTATATCTCCCACGTGGAAAGTGCCAGGAGGGAAAAGTGGCGATTATGTTTAGACTTTCTCAGAACTGCTTCAAATCAACTAGATAGCTTTGTGCTGCAAATCTCCCAAGAGCCAAATGTAAAAGCCGCAAACATCTCGCTGTATGTCCCACATCCAAAGCGCCAAGAGAGAGCTTGCTCTCCCTGTCTTTGAGTACTGTTTTCACTGTCCCGGTTACCTCTTTGCTAACATTCTCTTCAGAGCTGCACTGAAACCAGGAACCACGTGGAGAAGGCACCCACACTGAAAATGCCTGGAAGGAACATTGGGGCTTCTTCTCAGTGTCTCTGATGTCGGGTTTTACTGTCCCGGGAAAGTCTCTGCTAACAGCCTGCAGAGCGCTGTGCCCAATATACAGAAACGTCTTGCGGTATCTCCTACAGGGAAAGTGCCAAGAGGGAATTGTCGAGCTTGTTCTCAGTGTCTCTGAGAATTGCTCTGATTATCCGTGTGACCTCTTTGCTAAGACTCTCCAGAGAGCCGTCCTCAAAACCAACACACATCTTGACATATCTCCCTCATTGATGGCAGGGTCTCCAGGAACGGCATTCAATGAGCCAGGAACTTTTCTCCCTACACTGTCCATTGAGTTGTCCTCAAAAGCAATATACATCCTGCTATACCTGCTACATGGGAAGTGCCAGGTGGGAAATGTAGAGCTTGTTCTCCCTGTCTTTGAGTACTGCTTTCTACTCTCCCCGTTACCTCTTTGCTAACATTCTCTCGAGAGAGAGTTGTGCTCAAAAGCAAAGCACATATCAAGACCTATCTCCACATGGAAAGTGCCAGCAGGGAAAGGTGGGGACTATTCTTGGACTCGATAGGAACTGCTTCAAGTCACCTAATTCTCTCTCTGCCTACTCTCGCCATAAAGCTAGGCACAAAACCAACCAACACTCTTCTTGCTGTACCTCCAACATGGAAAGAGCCAGGAGGGAATTGTAGGGCTTGTTTCTCAGTGTCTCCAATAACGGCATTCAGTGTGCCACCAACTTTTTCTTCTACACCCTCCAGGAGTTCTCCTCAAAATCCATAAACGTCTTGTTATACGTAAAACAAGCAAAGGGCCCAAAGCGAATTGTATAGCTGTTCTCAGTGTCTCTGAGAATTGCTCTGATTATCCGTGTTACCTCTTTGCTAAGACTCTCCAGAGAGCCGTCCTCAAAACCAACACACATCTTGACATATCTCCCACATTGATCGCAGTGTCTCCAGGAACGGCATTCGAGGAGCCAGGAACTTTTCTGCCTACACTGTCTGCGGGCAGTTCCTCAAAACCAATATACATCCTGCTATATCTCCCACATGGAAAGTGCCAGGAGGGAAAAGTGGCGATTATGTTTAGACTTTCTCAGAACTGCTTCAAATCAACTAGATAGCTTTGTGCTGCAAATCTCCCAAGAGCCAAATGTAAAAGCAGCAAACATCTCGCTGTATGTCCCACATCCAAAGCGCCAAGAGAGAGCTTGCTCTCCCTGTCTTTGAGTACTGTTTTCACTGTCCCGGTTACCTCTTTGCTAACATTCTCTTCAGAGCTGCACTGAAACCAGGAACCACGTGGAGAAGGCACCCACACTGAAAATGCCTGGAAGGAACATTGGGGCTTCTTCTCAGTGTCTCTGATGTCGGGTTTTACTGTCCCGGGAAAGTCTCTGCTAACAGCCTGCAGAGCGCTGTGCCCAATATACAGAAACGTCTTGCGGTATCTCCTACAGGGAAAGTGCCAAGAGGGAATTGTCGAGCTTGTTCTCAGTGTCTCTGAGAATTGCTCTGATTATCCGTGTGACCTCTTTGCTAAGACTCTCCAGAGAGCCGTCCTCAAAACCAACACACATCTTGACATATCTCCCTCATTGATCGCAGGGTCTCCAGGAACGGCATTCAATGAGCCAGGAACTTTTCTCCCTACACTGTCCATTGAGTTGTCCTCAAAAGCAATATACATCCTGCTATACCTGCTACATGGGAAGTGCCAGGTGGGAAATGTAGAGCTTGTTCTCCCTGTCTTTGAGTACTGCTTTCTACTCTCCCCGTTACCTCTTTGCTAACATTCTCTCGAGAGAGAGTTGTGCTCAAAAGCAAAGCACATATCAAGACCTATCTCCACATGGAAAGTGCCAGCAGGGAAAGGTGGGGACTATTCTTGGACTCGATAGGAACTGCTTCAAGTCACCTAATTCTCTCTCTGCCTACTCTCGCCATAAAGCTGGGCACAAAACCAACCAACACTCTTCTTGCTGTACCTCCAACATGGAAAGAGCCAGGAGGGAATTGTAGGGCTTGTTTCTCAGTGTCTCCAATAACGGCATTCAGTGTGCCACCAACTTTTTCTTCTACACCCTCCAGGAGTTCTCCTCAAAATCCATAAACGTCTTGTTATACGTAAAACAAGCAAAGGGCCCAAAGCGAATTGTATAGCTGTTCTCAGTGTCTCTGAGAATTGCTCTGATTATCCGTGTTACCTCTTTGCTAAGACTCTCCAGAGAGCCGTCCTCAAAACCAACACACATCTTGACATATCTCCCACATTGATCGCAGTGTCTCCAGGAACGGCATTCGAGGAGCCAGGAACTTTTCTGCCTACACTGTCTGCGGGCAGTTCCTCAAAACCAATCTACATCCTGCTATATCTCCCACGTGGAAAGTGCCAGGAGGGAAAAGTGGCGATTATGTTTAGACTTTCTCAGAACTGCTTCAAATCAACTAGATAGCTTTGTGCTGCAAATCTCCCAAGAGCCAAATGTAAAAGCCGCAAACATCTCGCTGTATGTCCCACATCCAAAGCGCCAAGAGAGAGCTTGCTCTCCCTGTCTTTGAGTACTGTTTTCACTGTCCCGGTTACCTCTTTGCTAACATTCTCTTCAGAGCTGCACTGAAACCAGGAACCACGTGGAGAAGGCACCCACACTGAAAATGCCTGGAAGGAACATTGGGGCTTCTTCTCAGTGTCTCTGATGTCGGGTTTTACTGTCCCGGGAAAGTCTCTGCTAACAGCCTGCAGAGCGCTGTGCCCAATATACAGAAACGTCTTGCGGTATCTCCTACAGGGAAAGTGCCAAGAGGGAATTGTCGAGCTTGTTCTCAGTGTCTCTGAGAATTGCTCTGATTATCCGTGTGACCTCTTTGCTAAGACTCTCCAGAGAGCCGTCCTCAAAACCAACACACATCTTGACATATCTCCCTCATTGATGGCAGGGTCTCCAGGAACGGCATTCAATGAGCCAGGAACTTTTCTCCCTACACTGTCCATTGAGTTGTCCTCAAAAGCAATATACATCCTGCTATACCTGCTACATGGGAAGTGCCAGGTGGGAAATGTAGAGCTTGTTCTCCCTGTCTTTGAGTACTGCTTTCTACTCTCCCCGTTACCTCTTTGCTAACATTCTCTCGAGAGAGAGTTGTGCTCAAAAGCAAAGCACATATCAAGACCTATCTCCACATGGAAAGTGCCAGCAGGGAAAGGTGGGGACTATTCTTGGACTCGATAGGAACTGCTTCAAGTCACCTAATTCTCTCTCTGCCTACTCTCGCCATAAAGCTAGGCACAAAACCAACCAACACTCTTCTTGCTGTACCTCCAACATGGAAAGAGCCAGGAGGGAATTGTAGGGCTTGTTTCTCAGTGTCTCCAATAACGGCATTCAGTGTGCCACCAACTTTTTCTTCTACACCCTCCAGGAGTTCTCCTCAAAATCCATAAACGTCTTGTTATACGTAAAACAAGCAAAGGGCCCAAAGCGAATTGTATAGCTGTTCTCAGTGTCTCTGAGAATTGCTCTGATTATCCGTGTTACCTCTTTGCTAAGACTCTCCAGAGAGCCGTCCTCAAAACCAACACACATCTTGACATATCTCCCACATTGATCGCAGTGTCTCCAGGAACGGCATTCGAGGAGCCAGGAACTTTTCTGCCTACACTGTCTGCGGGCAGTTCCTCAAAACCAATATACATCCTGCTATATCTCCCACATGGAAAGTGCCAGGAGGGAAAAGTGGCGATTATGTTTAGACTTTCTCAGAACTGCTTCAAATCAACTAGATAGCTTTGTGCTGCAAATCTCCCAAGAGCCAAATGTAAAAGCAGCAAACATCTCGCTGTATGTCCCACATCCAAAGCGCCAAGAGAGAGCTTGCTCTCCCTGTCTTTGAGTACTGTTTTCACTGTCCCGGTTACCTCTTTGCTAACATTCTCTTCAGAGCTGCACTGAAACCAGGAACCACGTGGAGAAGGCACCCACACTGAAAATGCCTGGAAGGAACATTGGGGCTTCTTCTCAGTGTCTCTGATGTCGGGTTTTACTGTCCCGGGAAAGTCTCTGCTAACAGCCTGCAGAGCGCTGTGCCCAATATACAGAAACGTCTTGCGGTATCTCCTACAGGGAAAGTGCCAAGAGGGAATTGTCGAGCTTGTTCTCAGTGTCTCTGAGAATTGCTCTGATTATCCGTGTGACCTCTTTGCTAAGACTCTCCAGAGAGCCGTCCTCAAAACCAACACACATCTTGACATATCTCCCTCATTGATCGCAGGGTCTCCAGGAACGGCATTCAATGAGCCAGGAACTTTCCTCCCTACACTGTCCATTGAGTTGTCCTCAAAAGCAATATACATCCTGCTATACCTGCTACATGGGAAGTGCCAGGTGGGAAATGTAGAGCTTGTTCTCCCTGTCTTTGAGTACTGCTTTCTACTCTCCCCGTTACCTCTTTGCTAACATTCTCTCGAGAGAGTTGTGCTCAAAAGCAAAGCACATATCAAGACCTATCTCCACATGGAAAGTGCCAGCAGGGAAAGGTGGGGACTATTCTTGGACTCGATAGGAACTGCTTCAAGTCACCTAATTCTCTCTCTGCCTACTCTCGCCATAAAGCTAGGCACAAAACCAACCAACACTCTTCTTGCTGTACCTCCAACATGGAAAGAGCCAGGAGGGAATTGTAGGGCTTGTTTCTCAGTGTCTCCAATAACGGCATTCAGTGTGCCACCAACTTTTTCTTCTACACCCTCCAGGAGTTCTCCTCAAAATCCATAAACGTCTTGTTATACGTAAAACAAGCAAAGGGCCCAAAGCGAATTGTATAGCTGTTCTCAGTGTCTCTGAGAATTGCTCTGATTATCCGTGTGACCTCTTTGCTAAGACTCTCCAGAGAGCCGTCCTCAAAACCAACACACATCTTGACATATCTCCCACATTGATCGCAGTGTCTCCAGGAACGGCATTCGAGGAGCCAGGAACTTTTCTGCCTACACTGTCTGCGGGCAGTTCCTCAAAACCAATATACATCCTGCTATATCTCCCACATGGAAAGTGCCAGGAGGGAAAAGTGGCGATTATGTTTAGACTTTCTCAGAACTGCTTCAAATCAACTAGATAGCTTTGTGCTGCAAATCTCCCAAGAGCCAAATGTAAAAGCCGCAAACATCTCGCTGTATGTCCCACATCCAAAGCGCCAAGAGAGAGCTTGCTCTCCCTGTCTTTGAGTACTGTTTTCACTGTCCCGGTTACCTCTTTGCTAACATTCTCTTCAGAGCTGCACTGAAACCAGGAACCACGTGGAGAAGGCACCCACACTGAAAATGCCTGGAAGGAACATTGGGGCTTCTTCTCAGTGTCTCTGATGTCGGGTTTTACTGTCCCGGGAAAGTCTCTGCTAACAGCCTGCAGAGCGCTGTGCCCAATATACAGAAACGTCTTGCGGTATCTCCTACAGGGAAAGTGCCAAGAGGGAATTGTCGAGCTTGTTCTCAGTGTCTCTGAGAATTGCTCTGATTATCCGTGTGACCTCTTTGCTAAGACTCTCCAGAGAGCCGTCCTCAAAACCAACACACATCTTGACATATCTCCCTCATTGATGGCAGGGTCTCCAGGAACGGCATTCAATGAGCCAGGAACTTTTCTCCCTACACTGTCCATTGAGTTGTCCTCAAAAGCAATATACATCCTGCTATACCTGCTACATGGGAAGTGCCAGGTGGGAAATGTAGAGCTTGTTCTCCCTGTCTTTGAGTACTGCTTTCTACTCTCCCCGTTACCTCTTTGCTAACATTCTCGAGAGAGAGTTGTGCTCAAAAGCAAAGCACATATCAAGACCTATCTCCACATGGAAAGTGCCAGCAGGGAAAGGTGGGGACTATTCTTGGACTCGATAGGAACTGCTTCAAGTCACCTAATTCTCTCTCTGCCTACTCTCGCCATAAAGCTAGGCACAAAACCAACCAACACTCTTCTTGCTGTACCTCCAACATGGAAAGAGCCAGGAGGGAATTGTAGGGCTTGTTTCTCAGTGTCTCCAATAACGGCATTCAGTGTGCCACCAACTTTTTCTTCTACACCCTCCAGGAGTTCTCCTCAAAATCCATAAACGTCTTGTTATACGTAAAACAAGCAAAGGGCCCAAAGCGAATTGTATAGCTGTTCTCAGTGTCTCTGAGAATTGCTCTGATTATCCGTGTGACCTCTTTGCTAAGACTCTCCAGAGAGCCGTCCTCAAAACCAACACACATCTTGACATATCTCCCACATTGATCGCAGTGTCTCCAGGAACGGCATTCGAGGAGCCAGGAACTTTTCTGCCTACACTGTCTGCGGGCAGTTCCTCAAAACCAATCTACATCCTGCTATATCTCCCACATGGAAAGTGCCAGGAGGGAAAAGTGGCGATTATGTTTAGACTTTCTCGGAACTGCTTCAAATCAACTAGATAGCTTTGTGCTGCAAATCTCCCAAGAGCCAAATGTAAAAGCAGCAAACATCTCGCTGTATGTCCCACATCCAAAGCGCCAAGAGAGAGCTTGCTCTCCCTGTCTTTGAGTACTGTTTTCACTGTCCCGGTTACCTCTTTGCTAACATTCTCTTCAGAGCTGCACTGAAACCAGGAACCACGTGGAGAAGGCACCCACACTGAAAATGCCTGGAAGGAACATTGGGGCTTCTTCTCAGTGTCTCTGATGTCGGGTTTTACTGTCCCGGGAAAGTCTCTGCTAACAGCCTGCAGAGCGCTGTGCCCAATATACAGAAACGTCTTGCGGTATCTCCTACAGGGAAAGTGCCAAGAGGGAATTGTCGAGCTTGTTCTCAGTGTCTCTGAGAATTGCTCTGATTATCCGTGTGACCTCTTTGCTAAGACTCTCCAGAGAGCCGTCCTCAAAACCAACACACATCTTGACATATCTCCCTCATTGATCGCAGGGTCTCCAGGAACGGCATTCAATGAGCCAGGAACTTTCCTCCCTACACTGTCCATTGAGTTGTCCTCAAAAGCAATATACATCCTGCTATACCTGCTACATGGGAAGTGCCAGGTGGGAAATGTAGAGCTTGTTCTCCCTGTCTTTGAGTACTGCTTTCTACTCTCCCCGTTACCTCTTTGCTAACATTCTCTCGAGAGAGTTGTGCTCAAAAGCAAAGCACATATCAAGACCTATCTCCACATGGAAAGTGCCAGCAGGGAAAGGTGGGGACTATTCTTGGACTCGATAGGAACTGCTTCAAGTCACCTAATTCTCTCTCTGCCTACTCTCGCCATAAAGCTAGGCACAAAACCAACCAACACTCTTCTTGCTGTACCTCCAACATGGAAAGAGCCAGGAGGGAATTGTAGGGCTTGTTTCTCAGTGTCTCCAATAACGGCATTCAGTGTGCCACCAACTTTTTCTTCTACACCCTCCAGGAGTTCTCCTCAAAATCCATAAACGTCTTGTTATACGTAAAACAAGCAAAGGGCCCAAAGCGAATTGTATAGCTGTTCTCAGTGTCTCTGAGAATTGCTCTGATTATCCGTGTGACCTCTTTGCTAAGACTCTCCAGAGAGCCGTCCTCAAAACCAACACACATCTTGACATATCTCCCACATTGATCGCAGTGTCTCCAGGAACGGCATTCGAGGAGCCAGGAACTTTTCTGCCTACACTGTCTGCGGGCAGTTCCTCAAAACCAATATACATCCTGCTATATCTCCCACATGGAAAGTGCCAGGAGGGAAAAGTGGCGATTATGTTTAGACTTTCTCAGAACTGCTTCAAATCAACTAGATAGCTTTGTGCTGCAAATCTCCCAAGAGCCAAATGTAAAAGCAGCAAACATCTCGCTGTATGTCCCACATCCAAAGCGCCAAGAGAGAGCTTGCTCTCCCTGTCTTTGAGTACTGTTTTCACTGTCCCGGTTACCTCTTTGCTAACATTCTCTTCAGAGCTGCACTGAAACCAGGAACCACGTGGAGAAGGCACCCACACTGAAAATGCCTGGAAGGAACATTGGGGCTTCTTCTCAGTGTCTCTGATGTCGGGTTTTACTGTCCCGGGAAAGTCTCTGCTAACAGCCTGCAGAGCGCTGTGCCCAATATACAGAAACGTCTTGCGGTATCTCCTACAGGGAAAGTGCCAAGAGGGAATTGTCGAGCTTGTTCTCAGTGTCTCTGAGAATTGCTCTGATTATCTGTGTGACCTCTTTGCTAAGACTCTCCAGAGAGCCGTCCTCAAAACCAACACACATCTTGACATATCTCCCTCATTGATCGCAGGGTCTCCAGGAACGGCATTCAATGAGCCAGGAACTTTTCTCCCTACACTGTCCATTGAGTTGTCCTCAAAAGCAATATACATCCTGCTATACCTGCTACATGGGAAGTGCCAGGTGGGAAATGTAGAGCTTGTTCTCCCTGTCTTTGAGTACTGCTTTCTACTCTCCCCGTTACCTCTTTGCTAACATTCTCGAGAGAGAGTTGTGCTCAAAAGCAAAGCACATATCAAGACCTATCTCCACATGGAAAGTGCCAGCAGGGAAAGGTGGGGACTATTCTTGGACTCGATAGGAACTGCTTCAAGTCACCTAATTCTCTCTCTGCCTACTCTCGCCATAAAGCTAGGCACAAAACCAACCAACACTCTTCTTGCTGTACCTCCAACATGGAAAGAGCCAGGAGGGAATTGTAGGGCTTGTTTCTCAGTGTCTCCAATAACGGCATTCAGTGTGCCACCAACTTTTTCTTCTACACCCTCCAGGAGTTCTCCTCAAAATCCATAAACGTCTTGTTATACGTAAAACAAGCAAAGGGCCCAAAGCGAATTGTATAGCTGTTCTCAGTGTCTCTGAGAATTGCTCTGATTATCCGTGTGACCTCTTTGCTAAGACTCTCCAGAGAGCCGTCCTCAAAACCAACACACATCTTGACATATCTCCCACATTGATCGCAGTGTCTCCAGGAACGGCATTCGAGGAGCCAGGAACTTTTCTGCCTACACTGTCTGCGGGCAGTTCCTCAAAACCAATATACATCCTGCTATATCTCCCACATGGAAAGTGCCAGGAGGGAAAAGTGGCGATTATGTTTAGACTTTCTCAGAACTGCTTCAAATCAACTAGATAGCTTTGTGCTGCAAATCTCCCAAGAGCCAAATGTAAAAGCAGCAAACATCTCGCTGTATGTCCCACATCCAAAGCGCCAAGAGAGAGCTTGCTCTCCCTGTCTTTGAGTACTGTTTTCACTGTCCCGGTTACCTCTTTGCTAACATTCTCTTCAGAGCTGCAGTGAAACCAGGAACCACGTGGAGAAGGCACCCACACTGAAAATGCCTGGAAGGAACATTGGGGCTTCTTCTCAGTGTCTCTGATGTCGGGTTTTACTGTCCCGGGAAAGTCTCTGCTAACAGCCTGCAGAGCGCTGTGCCCAATATACAGAAACGTCTTGCGGTATCTCCTACAGGGAAAGTGCCAAGAGGGAATTGTCGAGCTTGTTCTCAGTGTCTCTGAGAATTGCTCTGATTATCCGTGTGACCTCTTTGCTAAGACTCTCCAGAGAGCCGTCCTCAAAACCAACACACATCTTGACATATCTCCCTCATTGATGGCAGGGTCTCCAGGGACGGCATTCAATGAGCCAGGAACTTTTCTCCCTACACTGTCCATTGAGTTGTCCTCAAAAGCAATATACATCCTGCTATACCTGCTACATGGGAAGTGCCAGGTGGGAAATGTAGAGCTTGTTCTCCCTGTCTTTGAGTACTGCTTTCTACTCTCCCCGTTACCTCTTTGCTAACATTCGAGAGAGAGAGTTGTGCTCAAAAGCAAAGCATATATCAAGACCTATCTCCACATGGAAAGTGCCAGCAGGGAAAGGTGGGGACTATTCTTGGACTCGATAGGAACTGCTTCAAGTCACCTAATTCTCTCTCTGCCTACTCTCGCCATAAAGCTAGGCACAAAACCAACCAACACTCTTCTTGCTGTACCTCCAACATGGAAAGAGCCAGGAGGGAATTGTAGGGCTTGTTTCTCAGTGTCTCCAATAACGGCATTCAGTGTGCCACCAACTTTTTCTTCTACACCCTCCAGGAGTTCTCCTCAAAATCCATAAACGTCTTGTTATACGTAAAACAAGCAAAGGGCCCAAAGCGAATTGTATAGCTGTTCTCAGTGTCTCTGAGAATTGCTCTGATTATCCGTGTTACCTCTTTGCTAAGACTCTCCAGAGAGCCGTCCTCAAAACCAACACACATCTTGACATATCTCCCACATTGATCGCAGTGTCTCCAGGAACGGCATTCGAGGAGCCAGGAACTTTTCTGCCTACACTGTCTGCGGGCAGTTCCTCAAAACCAATATACATCCTGCTATATCTCCCACATGGAAAGTGCCAGGAGGGAAAAGTGGCGATTATGTTTAGACTTTCTCGGAACTGCTTCAAATCAACTAGATAGCTTTGTGCTGCAAATCTCCCAAGAGCCAAATGTAAAAGCCGCAAACATCTCGCTGTATGTCCCACATCCAAAGCGCCAAGAGAGAGCTTGCTCTCCCTGTCTTTGAGTACTGTTTTCACTGTCCCGGTTACCTCTTTGCTAACATTCTCTTCAGAGCTGCACTGAAACCAGGAACCACGTGGAGAAGGCACCCACACTGAAAATGCCTGGAAGGAACATTGGGGCTTCTTCTCAGTGTCTCTGATGTCGGGTTTTACTGTCCCAGGAAAGTCTCTGCTAACAGCCTGCAGAGCGCTGTGCCCAATATACAGAAACGTCTTGCGGTATCTCCTACAGGGAAAGTGCCAAGAGGGAATTGTCGAGCTTGTTCTCAGTGTCTCTGAGAATTGCTCTGATTATCCGTGTGACCTCTTTGCTAAGACTCTCCAGAGAGCCGTCCTCAAAACCAACACACATCTTGACATATCTCCCTCATTGATCGCAGGGTCTCCAGGAACGGCATTCAATGAGCCAGGAACTTTCCTCCCTACACTGTCCATTGAGTTGTCCTCAAAAGCAATATACATCCTGCTATACCTGCTACATGGGAAGTGCCAGGTGGGAAATGTAGAGCTTGTTCTCCCTGTCTTTGAGTACTGCTTTCTACTCTCCCCGTTACCTCTTTGCTAACATTCTCGAGAGAGAGTTGTGCTCAAAAGCAAAGCACATATCAAGACCTATCTCCACATGGAAAGTGCCAGCAGGGAAAGGTGGGGACTATTCTTGGACTCGATAGGAACTGCTTCAAGTCACCTAATTCTCTCTCTGCCTACTCTCGCCATAAAGCTAGGCACAAAACCAACCAACACTCTTCTTGCTGTACCTCCAACATGGAAAGAGCCAGGAGGGAATTGTAGGGCTTGTTTCTCAGTGTCTCCAATAACGGCATTCAGTGTGCCACCAACTTTTTCTTCTACACCCTCCAGGAGTTCTCCTCAAAATCCATAAACGTCTTGTTATACGTAAAACAAGCAAAGGGCCCAAAGCGAATTGTATAGCTGTTCTCAGTGTCTCTGAGAATTGCTCTGATTATCCGTGTGACCTCTTTGCTAAGACTCTCCAGAGAGCCGTCCTCAAAACCAACACACATCTTGA
Organism: Larus michahellis; assembly: GCF_964199755.1. NCBI lineage: Eukaryota > Metazoa > Chordata > Aves > Charadriiformes > Laridae > Larus > Larus michahellis. Next base: position 492,353 of record NC_133898.1, on the reverse strand, counting down.
CATATCTCCCACATTGATCGCAGTGTCTCCAGGAACGGCATTCGAGGAGCCAGGAACTTTTCTGCCTACACTGTCTGCGGGCAGTTCCTCAAAACCAATATACATCCTGCTATATCTCCCACATGGAAAGTGCCAGGAGGGAAAAGTGGCGATTATGTTTAGACTTTCTCGGAACTGCTTCAAATCAACTAGATAGCTTTGTGCTGCAAATCTCCCAAGAGCCAAATGTAAAAGCCGCAAACATCTCGCTGTATGTCCCACATCCAAAGCGCCAAGAGAGAGCTTGCTCTCCCTGTCTTTGAGTACTGTTTTCACTGTCCCGGTTACCTCTTTGCTAACATTCTCTTCAGAGCTGCAGTGAAACCAGGAACCACGTGGAGAAGGCACCCACACTGAAAATGCCTGGAAGGAACATTGGGGCTTCTTCTCAGTGTCTCTGATGTCGGGTTTTACTGTCCCGGGAAAGTCTCTGCTAACAGCCTGCAGAGCGCTGTGCCCAATATACAGAAACGTCTTGCGGTATCTCCTACAGGGAAAGTGCCAAGAGGGAATTGTCGAGCTTGTTCTCAGTGTCTCTGAGAATTGCTCTGATTATCCGTGTGACCTCTTTGCTAAGACTCTCCAGAGAGCCGTCCTCAAAACCAACACACATCTTGACATATCTCCCTCATTGATCGCAGGGTCTCCAGGAACGGCATTCAATGAGCCAGGAACTTTTCTCCCTACACTGTCCATTGAGTTGTCCTCAAAAGCAATATACATCCTGCTATACCTGCTACATGGGAAGTGCCAGGTGGGAAATGTAGAGCTTGTTCTCCCTGTCTTTGAGTACTGCTTTCTACTCTCCCCGTTACCTCTTTGCTAACATTCTCTCGAGAGAGAGTTGTGCTCAAAAGCAAAGCACATATCAAGACCTATCTCCACATGGAAAGTGCCAGCAGGGAAAGGTGGGGACTATTCTTGGACTCGATAGGAACTGCTTCAAGTCACCTAATTCTCTCTCTGCCTACTCTCGCCATAAAGCTAGGCACAAAACCAACCAACACTCTTCTTGCTGTACCTCCAACATGGAAAGAGCCAGGAGGGAATTGTAGGGCTTGTTTCTCAGTGTCTCCAATAACGGCATTCAGTGTGCCACCAACTTTTTCTTCTACACCCTCCAGGAGTTCTCCTCAAAATCCATAAACGTCTTGTTATACGTAAAACAAGCAAAGGGCCCAAAGCGAATTGTATAGCTGTTCTCAGTGTCTCTGAGAATTGCTCTGATTATCCGTGTTACCTCTTTGCTAAGACTCTCCAGAGAGCCGTCCTCAAAACCAACACACATCTTGACATATCTCCCACATTGATCGCAGTGTCTCCAGGAACGGCATTCGAGGAGCCAGGAACTTTTCTGCCTACACTGTCTGCGGGCAGTTCCTCAAAACCAATATACATCCTGCTATATCTCCCACATGGAAAGTGCCAGGAGGGAAAAGTGGCGATTATGTTTAGACTTTCTCGGAACTGCTTCAAATCAACTAGATAGCTTTGTGCTGCAAATCTCCCAAGAGCCAAATGTAAAAGCCGCAAACATCTCGCTGTATGTCTCACATCCAAAGCGCCAAGAGAGAGCTTGCTCTCCCTGTCTTTGAGTACTGTTTTCACTGTCCCGGTTACCTCTTTGCTAACATTCTCTTCAGAGCTGCAGTGAAACCAGGAACCACGTGGAGAAGGCACCCACACTGAAAATGCCTGGAAGGAACATTGGGGCTTCTTCTCAGTGTCTCTGATGTCGGGTTTTACTGTCCCGGGAAAGTCTCTGCTAACAGCCTGCAGAGCGCTGTGCCCAATATACAGAAACGTCTTGCGGTATCTCCTACAGGGAAAGTGCCAAGAGGGAATTGTCGAGCTTGTTCTCAGTGTCTCTGAGAATTGCTCTGATTATCCGTGTGACCTCTTTGCTAAGACTCTCCAGAGAGCCGTCCTCAAAACCAACACACATCTTGACATATCTCCCTCATTGATCGCAGGGTCTCCAGGAACGGCATTCAATGAGCCAGGAACTTTTCTCCCTACACTGTCCATTGAGTTGTCCTCAAAAGCAATATACATCCTGCTATACCTGCTACATGGGAAGTGCCAGGTGGGAAATGTAGAGCTTGTTCTCCCTGTCTTTGAGTACTGCTTTCTACTCTCCCCGTTACCTCTTTGCTAACATTCTCTCGAGAGAGAGTTGTGCTCAAAAGCAAAGCACATATCAAGACCTATCTCCACATGGAAAGTGCCAGCAGGGAAAGGTGGGGACTATTCTTGGACTCGATAGGAACTGCTTCAAGTCACCTAATTCTCTCTCTGCCTACTCTCGCCATAAAGCTAGGCACAAAACCAACCAACACTCTTCTTGCTGTACCTCCAACATGGAAAGAGCCAGGAGGGAATTGTAGGGCTTGTTTCTCAGTGTCTCCAATAACGGCATTCAGTGTGCCACCAACTTTTTCTTCTACACCCTCCAGGAGTTCTCCTCAAAATCCATAAACGTCTTGTTATACGTAAAACAAGCAAAGGGCCCAAAGCGAATTGTATAGCTGTTCTCAGTGTCTCTGAGAATTGCTCTGATTATCCGTGTTACCTCTTTGCTAAGACTCTCCAGAGAGCCGTCCTCAAAACCAACACACATCTTGACATATCTCCCACATTGATCGCAGTGTCTCCAGGAACGGCATTCGAGGAGCCAGGAACTTTTCTGCCTACACTGTCTGCGGGCAGTTCCTCAAAACCAATATACATCCTGCTATATCTCCCACATGGAAAGTGCCAGGAGGGAAAAGTGGCGATTATGTTTAGACTTTCTCGGAACTGCTTCAAATCAACTAGATAGCTTTGTGCTGCAAATCTCCCAAGAGCCAAATGTAAAAGCCGCAAACATCTCGCTGTATGTCCCACATCCAAAGCGCCAAGAGAGAGCTTGCTCTCCCTGTCTTTGAGTACTGTTTTCACTGTCCCGGTTACCTCTTTGCTAACATTCTCTTCAGAGCTGCAGTGAAACCAGGAACCACGTGGAGAAGGCACCCACACTGAAAATGCCTGGAAGGAACATTGGGGCTTCTTCTCAGTGTCTCTGATGTCGGGTTTTACTGTCCCGGGAAAGTCTCTGCTAACAGCCTGCAGAGCGCTGTGCCCAATATACAGAAACGTCTTGCGGTATCTCCTACAGGGAAAGTGCCAAGAGGGAATTGTCGAGCTTGTTCTCAGTGTCTCTGAGAATTGCTCTGATTATCCGTGTGACCTCTTTGCTAAGACTCTCCAGAGAGCCGTCCTCAAAACCAACACACATCTTGACATATCTCCCTCATTGATCGCAGGGTCTCCAGGAACGGCATTCAATGAGCCAGGAACTTTTCTCCCTACACTGTCCATTGAGTTGTCCTCAAAAGCAATATACATCCTGCTATACCTGCTACATGGGAAGTGCCAGGTGGGAAATGTAGAGCTTGTTCTCCCTGTCTTTGAGTACTGCTTTCTACTCTCCCCGTTACCTCTTTGCTAACATTCTCTCGAGAGAGTTGTGCTCAAAAGCAAAGCACATATCAAGACCTATCTCCACATGGAAAGTGCCAGCAGGGAAAGGTGGGGACTATTCTTGGACTCGATAGGAACTGCTTCAAGTCACCTAATTCTCTCTCTGCCTACTCTCGCCATAAAGCTAGGCACAAAACCAACCAACACTCTTCTTGCTGTACCTCCAACATGGAAAGAGCCAGGAGGGAATTGTAGGGCTTGTTTCTCAGTGTCTCCAATAACGGCATTCAGTGTGCCACCAACTTTTTCTTCTACACCCTCCAGGAGTTCTCCTCAAAATCCATAAACGTCTTGTTATACGTAAAACAAGCAAAGGGCCCAAAGCGAATTGTATAGCTGTTCTCAGTGTCTCTGAGAATTGCTCTGATTATCCGTGTGACCTCTTTGCTAAGACTCTCCAGAGAGCCGTCCTCAAAACCAACACACATCTTGACATATCTCCCACATTGATCGCAGTGTCTCCAGGAACGGCATTCGAGGAGCCAGGAACTTTTCTGCCTACACTGTCTGCGGGCAGTTCCTCAAAACCAATCTACATCCTGCTATATCTCCCACATGGAAAGTGCCAGGAGGGAAAAGTGGCGATTATGTTTAGACTTTCTCGGAACTGCTTCAAATCAACTAGATAGCTTTGTGCTGCAAATCTCCCAAGAGCCAAATGTAAAAGCAGCAAACATCTCGCTGTATGTCCCACATCCAAAGCGCCAAGAGAGAGCTTGCTCTCCCTGTCTTTGAGTACTGTTTTCACTGTCCCGGTTACCTCTTTGCTAACATTCTCTTCAGAGCTGCACTGAAACCAGGAACCACGTGGAGAAGGCACCCACACTGAAAATGCCTGGAAGGAACATTGGGGCTTCTTCTCAGTGTCTCTGATGTCGGGTTTTACTGTCCCGGGAAAGTCTCTGCTAACAGCCTGCAGAGCGCTGTGCCCAATATACAGAAACGTCTTGCGGTATCTCCTACAGGGAAAGTGCCAAGAGGGAATTGTCGAGCTTGTTCTCAGTGTCTCTGAGAATTGCTCTGATTATCCGTGTGACCTCTTTGCTAAGACTCTCCAGAGAGCCGTCCTCAAAACCAACACACATCTTGACATATCTCCCTCATTGATCGCAGGGTCTCCAGGAACGGCATTCAATGAGCCAGGAACTTTCCTCCCTACACTGTCCATTGAGTTGTCCTCAAAAGCAATATACATCCTGCTATACCTGCTACATGGGAAGTGCCAGGTGGGAAATGTAGAGCTTGTTCTCCCTGTCTTTGAGTACTGCTTTCTACTCTCCCCGTTACCTCTTTGCTAACATTCTCGAGAGAGAGTTGTGCTCAAAAGCAAAGCACATATCAAGACCTATCTCCACATGGAAAGTGCCAGCAGGGAAAGGTGGGGACTATTCTTGGACTCGATAGGAACTGCTTCAAGTCACCTAATTCTCTCTCTGCCTACTCTCGCCATAAAGCTAGGCACAAAACCAACCAACACTCTTCTTGCTGTACCTCCAACATGGAAAGAGCCAGGAGGGAATTGTAGGGCTTGTTTCTCAGTGTCTCCAATAACGGCATTCAGTGTGCCACCAACTTTTTCTTCTACACCCTCCAGGAGTTCTCCTCAAAATCCATAAACGTCTTGTTATACGTAAAACAAGCAAAGGGCCCAAAGCGAATTGTATAGCTGTTCTCAGTGTCTCTGAGAATTGCTCTGATTATCCGTGTGACCTCTTTGCTAAGACTCTCCAGAGAGCCGTCCTCAAAACCAACACACATCTTGACATATCTCCCACATTGATCGCAGTGTCTCCAGGAACGGCATTCGAGGAGCCAGGAACTTTTCTGCCTACACTGTCTGCGGGCAGTTCCTCAAAACCAATATACATCCTGCTATATCTCCCACATGGAAAGTGCCAGGAGGGAAAAGTGGCGATTATGTTTAGACTTTCTCAGAACTGCTTCAAATCAACTAGATAGCTTTGTGCTGCAAATCTCCCAAGAGCCAAATGTAAAAGCAGCAAACATCTCGCTGTATGTCCCACATCCAAAGCGCCAAGAGAGAGCTTGCTCTCCCTGTCTTTGAGTACTGTTTTCACTGTCCCGGTTACCTCTTTGCTAACATTCTCTTCAGAGCTGCACTGAAACCAGGAACCACGTGGAGAAGGCACCCACACTGAAAATGCCTGGAAGGAACATTGGGGCTTCTTCTCAGTGTCTCTGATGTCGGGTTTTACTGTCCCGGGAAAGTCTCTGCTAACAGCCTGCAGAGCGCTGTGCCCAATATACAGAAACGTCTTGCGGTATCTCCTACAGGGAAAGTGCCAAGAGGGAATTGTCGAGCTTGTTCTCAGTGTCTCTGAGAATTGCTCTGATTATCTGTGTGACCTCTTTGCTAAGACTCTCCAGAGAGCCGTCCTCAAAACCAACACACATCTTGACATATCTCCCTCATTGATCGCAGGGTCTCCAGGAACGGCATTCAATGAGCCAGGAACTTTTCTCCCTACACTGTCCATTGAGTTGTCCTCAAAAGCAATATACATCCTGCTATACCTGCTACATGGGAAGTGCCAGGTGGGAAATGTAGAGCTTGTTCTCCCTGTCTTTGAGTACTGCTTTCTACTCTCCCCGTTACCTCTTTGCTAACATTCTCTCGAGAGAGTTGTGCTCAAAAGCAAAGCACATATCAAGACCTATCTCCACATGGAAAGTGCCAGCAGGGAAAGGTGGGGACTATTCTTGGACTCGATAGGAACTGCTTCAAGTCACCTAATTCTCTCTCTGCCTACTCTCGCCATAAAGCTAGGCACAAAACCAACCAACACTCTTCTTGCTGTACCTCCAACATGGAAAGAGCCAGGAGGGAATTGTAGGGCTTGTTTCTCAGTGTCTCCAATAACGGCATTCAGTGTGCCACCAACTTTTTCTTCTACACCCTCCAGGAGTTCTCCTCAAAATCCATAAACGTCTTGTTATACGTAAAACAAGCAAAGGGCCCAAAGCGAATTGTATAGCTGTTCTCAGTGTCTCTGAGAATTGCTCTGATTATCCGTGTGACCTCTTTGCTAAGACTCTCCAGAGAGCCGTCCTCAAAACCAACACACATCTTGACATATCTCCCACATTGATCGCAGTGTCTCCAGGAACGGCATTCGAGGAGCCAGGAACTTTTCTGCCTACACTGTCTGCGGGCAGTTCCTCAAAACCAATATACATCCTGCTATATCTCCCACATGGAAAGTGCCAGGAGGGAAAAGTGGCGATTATGTTTAGACTTTCTCGGAACTGCTTCAAATCAACTAGATAGCTTTGTGCTGCAAATCTCCCAAGAGCCAAATGTAAAAGCCGCAAACATCTCGCTGTATGTCCCACATCCAAAGCGCCAAGAGAGAGCTTGCTCTCCCTGTCTTTGAGTACTGTTTTCACTGTCCCGGTTACCTCTTTGCTAACATTCTCTTCAGAGCTGCACTGAAACCAGGAACCACGTGGAGAAGGCACCCACACTGAAAATGCCTGGAAGGAACATTGGGGCTTCTTCTCAGTGTCTCTGATGTCGGGTTTTACTGTCCCAGGAAAGTCTCTGCTAACAGCCTGCAGAGCGCTGTGCCCAATATACAGAAACGTCTTGCGGTATCTCCTACAGGGAAAGTGCCAAGAGGGAATTGTCGAGCTTGTTCTCAGTGTCTCTGAGAATTGCTCTGATTATCCGTGTGACCTCTTTGCTAAGACTCTCCAGAGAGCCGTCCTCAAAACCAACACACATCTTGACATATCTCCCTCATTGATCGCAGGGTCTCCAGGAACGGCATTCAATGAGCCAGGAACTTTCCTCCCTACACTGTCCATTGAGTTGTCCTCAAAAGCAATATACATCCTGCTATACCTGCTACATGGGAAGTGCCAGGTGGGAAATGTAGAGCTTGTTCTCCCTGTCTTTGAGTACTGCTTTCTACTCTCCCCGTTACCTCTTTGCTAACATTCTCGAGAGAGAGTTGTGCTCAAAAGCAAAGCACATATCAAGACCTATCTCCACATGGAAAGTGCCAGCAGGGAAAGGTGGGGACTATTCTTGGACTCGATAGGAACTGCTTCAAGTCACCTAATTCTCTCTCTGCCTACTCTCGCCATAAAGCTAGGCACAAAACCAACCAACACTCTTCTTGCTGTACCTCCAACATGGAAAGAGCCAGGAGGGAATTGTAGGGCTTGTTTCTCAGTGTCTCCAATAACGGCATTCAGTGTGCCACCAACTTTTTCTTCTACACCCTCCAGGAGTTCTCCTCAAAATCCATAAACGTCTTGTTATACGTAAAACAAGCAAAGGGCCCAAAGCGAATTGTATAGCTGTTCTCAGTGTCTCTGAGAATTGCTCTGATTATCCGTGTGACCTCTTTGCTAAGACTCTCCAGAGAGCCGTCCTCAAAACCAACACACATCTTGACATATCTCCCTCATTGATCGCAGGGTCTCCAGGAACGGCATTCAATGAGCCAGGAACTTTTCTCCCTACACTGTCCATTGAGTTGTCCTCAAAAGCAATATACATCCTGCTATACCTGCTACATGGGAAGTGCCAGGTGGGAAATGTAGAGCTTGTTCTCCCTGTCTTTGAGTACTGCTTTCTACTCTCCCCGTTACCTCTTTGCTAACATTCTCTCGAGAGAGAGTTGTGCTCAAAAGCAAAGCACATATCAAGACCTATCTCCACATGGAAAGTGCCAGCAGGGAAAGGTGGGGACTATTCTTGGACTCGATAGGAACTGCTTCAAGTCACCTAATTCTCTCTCTGCCTACTCTCGCCATAAAGCTAGGCACAAAACCAACCAACACTCTTCTTGCTGTACCTCCAACATGGAAAGAGCCAGGAGGGAATTGTAGGGCTTGTTTCTCAGTGTCTCCAATAACGGCATTCAGTGTGCCACCAACTTTTTCTTCTACACCCTCCAGGAGTTCTCCTCAAAATCCATAAACGTCTTGTTATACGTAAAACAAGCAAAGGGCCCAAAGCGAATTGTATAGCTGTTCTCAGTGTCTCTGAGAATTGCTCTGATTATCCGTGTTACCTCTTTGCTAAGACTCTCCAGAGAGCCGTCCTCAAAACCAACACACATCTTGACATATCTCCCACATTGATCGCAGTGTCTCCAGGAACGGCATTCGAGGAGCCAGGAACTTTTCTGCCTACACTGTCTGCGGGCAGTTCCTCAAAACCAATATACATCCTGCTATATCTCCCACATGGAAAGTGCCAGGAGGGAAAAGTGGCGATTATGTTTAGACTTTCTCGGAACTGCTTCAAATCAACTAGATAGCTTTGTGCTGCAAATCTCCCAACAGCCAAATGTAAAAGCCGCAAACATCTCGCTGTATGTCCCACATCCAAAGCGCCAAGAGAGAGCTTGCTCTCCCTGTCTTTGAGTACTGTTTTCACTGTCCCGGTTACCTCTTTGCTAACATTCTCTTCAGAGCTGCAGTGAAACCAGGAACCACGTGGAGAAGGCACCCACACTGAAAATGCCTGGAAGGAACATTGGGGCTTCTTCTCAGTGTCTCTGATGTCGGGTTTTACTGTCCCGGGAAAGTCTCTGCTAACAGCCTGCAGAGCGCTGTGCCCAATATACAGAAACGTCTTGCGGTATCTCCTACAGGGAAAGTGCCAAGAGGGAATTGTCGAGCTTGTTCTCAGTGTCTCTGAGAATTGCTCTGATTATCCGTGTGACCTCTTTGCTAAGACTCTCCAGAGAGCCGTCCTCAAAACCAACACACATCTTGACATATCTCCCTCATTGATGGCAGGGTCTCCAGGAACGGCATTCAATGAGCCAGGAACTTTTCTCCCTACACTGTCCATTGAGTTGTCCTCAAAAGCAATATACATCCTGCTATACCTGCTACATGGGAAGTGCCAGGTGGGAAATGTAGAGCTTGTTCTCCCTGTCTTTGAGTACTGCTTTCTACTCTCCCCGTTACCTCTTTGCTAACATTCTCTCGAGAGAGTTGTGCTCAAAAGCAAAGCACATATCAAGACCTATCTCCACATGGAAAGTGCCAGCAGGGAAAGGTGGGGACTATTCTTGGACTCGATAGGAACTGCTTCAAGTCACCTAATTCTCTCTCTGCCTACTCTCGCCATAAAGCTAGGCACAAAACCAACCAACACTCTTCTTGCTGTACCTCCAACATGGAAAGAGCCAGGAGGGAATTGTAGGGCTTGTTTCTCAGTGTCTCCAATAACGGCATTCAGTGTGCCACCAACTTTTTCTTCTACACCCTCCAGGAGTTCTCCTCAAAATCCATAAACGTCTTGTTATACGTAAAACAAGCAAAGGGCCCAAAGCGAATTGTATAGCTGTTCTCAGTGTCTCTGAGAATTGCTCTGATTATCCGTGTTACCTCTTTGCTAAGACTCTCCAGAGAGCCGTCCTCAAAACCAACACACATCTTGACATATCTCCCACATTGATCGCAGTGTCTCCAGGAACGGCATTCGAGGAGCCAGGAACTTTTCTGCCTACACTGTCTGCGGGCAGTTCCTCAAAACCAATATACATCCTGCTATATCTCCCACATGGAAAGTGCCAGGAGGGAAAAGTGGCGATTATGTTTAGACTTTCTCGGAACTGCTTCAAATCAACTAGATAGCTTTGTGCTGCAAATCTCCCAAGAGCCAAATGTAAAAGCAGCAAACATCTCGCTGTATGTCCCACATCCAAAGCGCCAAGAGAGAGCTTGCTCTCCCTGTCTTTGAGTACTGTTTTCACTGTCCCGGTTACCTCTTTGCTAACATTCTCTTCAGAGCTGCACTGAAACCAGGAACCACGTGGAGAAGGCACCCACACTGAAAATGCCTGGAAGGAACATTGGGGCTTCTTCTCAGTGTCTCTGATGTCGGGTTTTACTGTCCCGGGAAAGTCTCTGCTAACAGCCTGCAGAGCGCTGTGCCCAATATACAGAAACGTCTTGCGGTATCTCCTACAGGGAAAGTGCCAAGAGGGAATTGTCGAGCTTGTTCTCAGTGTCTCTGAGAATTGCTCTGATTATCCGTGTGACCTCTTTGCTAAGACTCTCCAGAGAGCCGTCCTCAAAACCAACACACATCTTGACATATCTCCCTCATTGATGGCAGGGTCTCCAGGAACGGCATTCAATGAGCCAGGAACTTTTCTCCCTACACTGTCCATTGAGTTGTCCTCAAAAGCAATATACATCCTGCTATACCTGCTACATGGGAAGTGCCAGGTGGGAAATGTAGAGCTTGTTCTCCCTGTCTTTGAGTACTGCTTTCTACTCTCCCCGTTACCTCTTTGCTAACATTCTCTCGAGAGAGAGTTGTGCTCAAAAGCAAAGCACATATCAAGACCTATCTCCACATGGAAAGTGCCAGCAGGGAAAGGTGGGGACTATTCTTGGACTCGATAGGAACTGCTTCAAGTCACCTAATTCTCTCTCTGCCTACTCTCGCCATAAAGCTAGGCACAAAACCAACCAACACTCTTCTTGCTGTACCTCCAACATGGAAAGAGCCAGGAGGGAATTGTAGGGCTTGTTTCTCAGTGTCTCCAATAACGGCATTCAGTGTGCCACCAACTTTTTCTTCTACACCCTCCAGGAGTTCTGCTCAAAATCCATAAATGTCTTGTTATACGTAAAACAAGCAAAGGGCCCAAAGCGAATTGTATAGCTGTTCTCAGTGTCTCTGAGAATTGCTCTGATTATCCGTGTTACCTCTTTGCTAAGACTCTCCAGAGAGCCGTCCTCAAAACCAACACACATCTTGACATATCTCCCACATTGATCGCAGTGTCTCCAGGAACGGCATTCGAGGAGCCAGGAACTTTTCTGCCTACACTGTCTGCGGGCAGTTCCTCAAAACCAATATACATCCTGCTATATCTCCCACGTGTAAAGTGCCAGGAGGGAAAAGTGGCGATTATGTTTAGACTTTCTCGGAACTGCTTCAAATCAACTAGATAGCTTTGTGCTGCAAATCTCCCAAGAGCCAAATGTAAAAGCCGCAAACATCTCGCTGTATGTCCCACATCCAAAGCGCCAAGAGAGAGCTTGCTCTCCCTGTCTTTGAGTACTGTTTTCACTGTCCCGGTTACCTCTTTGCTAACATTCTCTTCAGAGCTGCACTGAAACCAGGAACCACGTGGAGAAGGCACCCACACTGAAAATGCCTGGAAGGAACATTGGGGCTTCTTCTCAGTGTCTCTGATGTCGGGTTTTACTGTCCCGGGAAAGTCTCTGCTAACAGCCTGCAGAGCGCTGTGCCCAATATACAGAAACGTCTTGCGGTATCTCCTACAGGGAAAGTGCCAAGAGGGAATTGTCGAGCTTGTTCTCAGTGTCTCTGAGAATTGCTCTGATTATCCGTGTGACCTCTTTGCTAAGACTCTCCAGAGAGCCGTCCTCAAAACCAACACACATCTTGACATATCTCCCTCATTGATCGCAGGGTCTCCAGGAACGGCATTCAATGAGCCAGGAACTTTTCTCCCTACACTGTCCATTGAGTTGTCCTCAAAAGCAATATACATCCTGCTATACCTGCTACATGGGAAGTGCCAGGTGGGAAATGTAGAGCTTGTTCTCCCTGTCTTTGAGTACTGCTTTCTACTCTCCCCGTTACCTCTTTGCTAACATTCTCGAGAGAGAGTTGTGCTCAAAAGCAAAGCACATATCAAGACCTATCTCCACATGGAAAGTGCCAGCAGGGAAAGGTGGGGACTATTCTTGGACTCGATAGGAACTGCTTCAAGTCACCTAATTCTCTCTCTGCCTACTCTCGCCATAAAGCTAGGCACAAAACCAACCAACACTCTTCTTGCTGTACCTCCAACATGGAAAGAGCCAGGAGGGAATTGTAGGGCTTGTTTCTCAGTGTCTCCAATAACGGCATTCAGTGTGCCACCAACTTTTTCTTCTACACCCTCCAGGAGTTCTCCTCAAAATCCATAAACGTCTTGTTATACGTAAAACAAGCAAAGGGCCCAAAGCGAATTGTATAGCTGTTCTCAGTGTCTCTGAGAATTGCTCTGATTATCCGTGTTACCTCTTTGCTAAGACTCTCCAGAGAGCCGTCCTCAAAACCAACACACATCTTGACATATCTCCCACATTGATCGCAGTGTCTCCAGGAACGGCATTCGAGGAGCCAGGAACTTTTCTGCCTACACTGTCTGCGGGCAGTTCCTCAAAACCAATATACATCCTGCTATATCTCCCACATGGAAAGTGCCAGGAGGGAAAAGTGGCGATTATGTTTAGACTTTCTCGGAACTGCTTCAAATCAACTAGATAGCTTTGTGCTGCAAATCTCCCAAGAGCCAAATGTAAAAGCAGCAAACATCTCGCTGTATGTCCCACATCCAAAGCGCTAAGAGAGAGCTTGCTCTCCCTGTCTTTGAGTACTGTTTTCACTGTCCCGGTTACCTCTTTGCTAACATTCTCTTCAGAGCTGCACTGAAACCAGGAACCACGTGGAGAAGGCACCCACACTGAAAATGCCTGGAAGGAACATTGGGGCTTCTTCTCAGTGTCTCTGATGTCGGGTTTTACTGTCCCGGGAAAGTCTCTGCTAACAGCCTGCAGAGCGCTGTGCCCAATATACAGAAACGTCTTGCGGTATCTCCTACAGGGAAAGTGCCAAGAGGGAATTGTCGAGCTTGTTCTCAGTGTCTCTGAGAATTGCTCTGATTATCCGTGTGACCTCTTTGCTAAGACTCTCCAGAGAGCCGTCCTCAAAACCAACACACATCTTGACATATCTCCCTCATTGATCGCAGGGTCTCCAGGAACGGCATTCAATGAGCCAGGAACTTTTCTCCCTACACTGTCCATTGAGTTGTCCTCAAAAGCAATATACATCCTGCTATACCTGCTACATGGGAAGTGCCAGGTGGGAAATGTAGAGCTTGTTCTCCCTGTCTTTGAGTACTGCTTTCTACTCTCCCCGTTACCTCTTTGCTAACATTCTCTCGAGAGAGTTGTGCTCAAAAGCAAAGCACATATCAAGACCTATCTCCACATGGAAAGTGCCAGCAGGGAAAGGTGGGGACTATTCTTGGACTCGATAGGAACTGCTTCAAGTCACCTAATTCTCTCTCTGCCTACTCTCGCCATAAAGCTAGGCACAAAACCAACCAACACTCTTCTTGCTGTACCTCCAACATGGAAAGAGCCAGGAGGGAATTGTAGGGCTTGTTTCTCAGTGTCTCCAATAACGGCATTCAGTGTGCCACCAACTTTTTCTTCTACACCCTCCAGGAGTTCTCCTCAAAATCCATAAACGTCTTGTTATACGTAAAACAAGCAAAGGGCCCAAAGCGAATTGTATAGCTGTTCTCAGTGTCTCTGAAAATTGCTCTGATTATCCGTGTGACCTCTTTGCTAAGACTCTCCAGAGAGCCGTCCTCAAAACCAACACACATCTTGACATATCTCCCACATTGATCGCAGTGTCTCCAGGAACGGCATTCGAGGAGCCAGGAACTTTTCTGCCTACACTGTCTGCGGGCAGTTCCTCAAAACCAATATACATCCTGCTATATCTCCCACATGGAAAGTGCCAGGAGGGAAAAGTGGCGGTTATGTTTAGACTTTCTCAGAACTGCTTCAAATCAACTAGATAGCTTTGTGCTGCAAATCTCCCAAGAGCCAAATGTAAAAGCCGCAAACATCTCGCTGTATGTCCCACATCCAAAGCGCCAAGAGAGAGCTTGCTCTCCCTGTCTTTGAGTACTGTTTTCACTGTCCCGGTTACCTCTTTGCTAACATTCTCTTCAGAGCTGCACTGAAACCAGGAACCACGTGGAGAAGGCACCCACACTGAAAATGCCTGGAAGGAACATTGGGGCTTCTTCTCAGTGTCTCTGATGTCGGGTTTTACTGTCCCGGGAAAGTCTCTGCTAACAGCCTGCAGAGCGCTGTGCCCAATATACAGAAACGTCTTGCGGTATCTCCTACAGGGAAAGTGCCAAGAGGGAATTGTCGAGCTTGTTCTCAGTGTCTCTGAGAATTGCTCTGATTATCCGTGTGACCTCTTTGCTAAGACTCTCCAGAGAGCCGTCCTCAAAACCAACACACATCTTGACATATCTCCCTCATTGATCGCAGGGTCTCCAGGAACGGCATTCAATGAGCCAGGAACTTTTCTCCCTACACTGTCCATTGAGTTGTCCTCAAAAGCAATATACATCCTGCTATACCTGCTACATGGGAAGTGCCAGGTGGGAAATGTAGAGCTTGTTCTCCCTGTCTTTGAGTACTGCTTTCTACTCTCCCCGTTACCTCTTTGCTAACATTCTCTCGAGAGAGAGTTGTGCTCAAAAGCAAAGCACATATCAAGACCTATCTCCACATGGAAAGTGCCAGCAGGGAAAGGTGGGGACTATTCTTGGACTCGATAGGAACTGCTTCAAGTCACCTAATTCTCTCTCTGCCTACTCTCGCCATAAAGCTAGGCACAAAACCAACCAACACTCTTCTTGCTGTACCTCCAACATGGAAAGAGCCAGGAGGGAATTGTAGGGCTTGTTTCTCAGTGTCTCCAATAACGGCATTCAGTGTGCCACCAACTTTTTCTTCTACACCCTCCAGGAGTTCTCCTCAAAATCCATAAACGTCTTGTTATACGTAAAACAAGCAAAGGGCCCAAAGCGAATTGTATAGCTGTTCTCAGTGTCTCTGAGAATTGCTCTGATTATCCGTGTTACCTCTTTGCTAAGACTCTCCAGAGAGCCGTCCTCAAAACCAACACACATCTTGACATATCTCCCACATTGATCGCAGTGTCTCCAGGAACGGCATTCGAGGAGCCAGGAACTTTTCTGCCTACACTGTCTGCGGGCAGTTCCTCAAAACCAATATACATCCTGCTATATCTCCCACATGGAAAGTGCCAGGAGGGAAAAGTGGCGATTATGTTTAGACTTTCTCGGAACTGCTTCAAATCAACTAGATAGCTTTGTGCTGCAAATCTCCCAAGAGCCAAATGTAAAAGCAGCAAACATCTCGCTGTATGTCCCACATCCAAAGCGCTAAGAGAGAGCTTGCTCTCCCTGTCTTTGAGTACTGTTTTCACTGTCCCGGTTACCTCTTTGCTAACATTCTCTTCAGAGCTGCACTGAAACCAGGAACCACGTGGAGAAGGCACCCACACTGAAAATGCCTGGAAGGAACATTGGGGCTTCTTCTCAGTGTCTCTGATGTCGGGTTTTACTGTCCCGGGAAAGTCTCTGCTAACAGCCTGCAGAGCGCTGTGCCCAATATACAGAAACGTCTTGCGGTATCTCCTACAGGGAAAGTGCCAAGAGGGAATTGTCGAGCTTGTTCTCAGTGTCTCTGAGAATTGCTCTGATTATCCGTGTGACCTCTTTGCTAAGACTCTCCAGAGAGCCGTCCTCAAAACCAACACACATCTTGACATATCTCCCTCATTGATGGCAGGGTCTCCAGGAACGGCATTCAATGAGCCAGGAACTTTTCTCCCTACACTGTCCATTGAGTTGTCCTCAAAAGCAATATACATCCTGCTATACCTGCTACATGGGAAGTGCCAGGTGGGAAATGTAGAGCTTGTTCTCCCTGTCTTTGAGTACTGCTTTCTACTCTCCCCGTTACCTCTTTGCTAACATTCTCGAGAGAGAGTTGTGCTCAAAAGCAAAGCACATATCAAGACCTATCTCCACATGGAAAGTGCCAGCAGGGAAAGGTGGGGACTATTCTTGGACTCGATAGGAACTGCTTCAAGTCACCTAATTCTCTCTCTGCCTACTCTCGCCATAAAGCTAGGCACAAAACCAACCAACACTCTTCTTGCTGTACCTCCAACATGGAAAGAGCCAGGAGGGAATTGTAGGGCTTGTTTCTCAGTGTCTCCAATAACGGCATTCAGTGTGCCACCAACTTTTTCTTCTACACCCTCCAGGAGTTCTCCTCAAAATCCATAAACGTCTTGTTATACGTAAAACAAGCAAAGGGCCCAAAGCGAATTGTATAGCTGTTCTCAGTGTCTCTGAGAATTGCTCTGATTATCCGTGTTACCTCTTTGCTAAGACTCTCCAGAGAGCCATCCTCAAAACCAACACACATCTTGACATATCTCCCACATTGATCGCAGTGTCTCCAGGAACGGCATTCGAGGAGCCAGGAACTTTTCTGCCTACACTGTCTGCGGGCAGTTCCTCAAAACCAATATACATCCTGCTATATCTCCCACATGGAAAGTGCCAGGAGGGAAAAGTGGCGATTATGTTTAGACTTTCTCGGAACTGCTTCAAATCAACTAGATAGCTTTGTGCTGCAAATCTCCCAAGAGCCAAATGTAAAAGCCGCAAACATCTCGCTGTATGTCCCACATCCAAAGCGCCAAGAGAGAGCTTGCTCTCCCTGTCTTTGAGTACTGTTTTCACTGTCCCGGTTACCTCTTTGCTAACATTCTCTTCAGAGCTGCACTGAAACCAGGAACCACGTGGAGAAGGCACCCACACTGAAAATGCCTGGAAGGAACATTGGGGCTTCTTCTCAGTGTCTCTGATGTCGGGTTTTACTGTCCCGGGAAAGTCTCTGCTAACAGCCTGCAGAGCGCTGTGCCCAATATACAGAAACGTCTTGCGGTATCTCCTACAGGGAAAGTGCCAAGAGGGAATTGTCGAGCTTGTTCTCAGTGTCTCTGAGAATTGCTCTGATTATCCGTGTGACCTCTTTGCTAAGACTCTCCAGAGAGCCGTCCTCAAAACCAACACACATCTTGACATATCTCCCTCATTGATGGCAGGGTCTCCAGGAACGGCATTCAATGAGCCAGGAACTTTTCTCCCTACACTGTCCATTGAGTTGTCCTCAAAAGCAATATACATCCTGCTATACCTGCTACATGGGAAGTGCCAGGTGGGAAATGTAGAGCTTGTTCTCCCTGTCTTTGAGTACTGCTTTCTACTCTCCCCGTTACCTCTTTGCTAACATTCTCGAGAGAGAGTTGTGCTCAAAAGCAAAGCACATATCAAGACCTATCTCCACATGGAAAGTGCCAGCAGGGAAAGGTGGGGACTATTCTTGGACTCGATAGGAACTGCTTCAAGTCACCTAATTCTCTCTCTGCCTACTCTCGCCATAAAGCTAGGCACAAAACCAACCAACACTCTTCTTGCTGTACCTCCAACATGGAAAGAGCCAGGAGGGAATTGTAGGGCTTGTTTCTCAGTGTCTCCAATAACGGCATTCAGTGTGCCACCAACTTTTTCTTCTACACCCTCCAGGAGTTCTCCTCAAAATCCATAAACGTCTTGTTATACGTAAAACAAGCAAAGGGCCCAAAGCGAATTGTATAGCTGTTCTCAGTGTCTCTGAGAATTGCTCTGATTATCCGTGTGACCTCTTTGCTAAGACTCTCCAGAGAGCCGTCCTCAAAACCAACACACATCTTGACATATCTCCCACATTGATCGCAGTGTCTCCAGGAACGGCATTCGAGGAGCCAGGAACTTTTCTGCCTACACTGTCTGCGGGCAGTTCCTCAAAACCAATATACATCCTGCTATATCTCCCACATGGAAAGTGCCAGGAGGGAAAAGTGGTGATTATGTTTAGACTTTCTCAGAACTGCTTCAAATCAACTAGATAGCTTTGTGCTGCAAATCTCCCAAGAGCCAAATGTAAAAGCCGCAAACATCTCGCTGTATGTCCCACATCCAAAGCGCCAAGAGAGAGCTTGCTCTCCCTGTCTTTGAGTACTGTTTTCACTGTCCCGGTTACCTCTTTGCTAACATTCTCTTCAGAGCTGCACTGAAACCAGGAACCACGTGGAGAAGGCACCCACACTGAAAATGCCTGGAAGGAACATTGGGGCTTCTTCTCAGTGTCTCTGATGTCGGGTTTTACTGTCCCGGGAAAGTCTCTGCTAACAGCCTGCAGAGCGCTGTGCCCAATATACAGAAACGTCTTGCGGTATCTCCTACAGGGAAAGTGCCAAGAGGGAATTGTCGAGCTTGTTCTCAGTGTCTCTGAGAATTGCTCTGATTATCCGTGTGACCTCTTTGCTAAGACTCTCCAGAGAGCCGTCCTCAAAACCAACACACATCTTGACATATCTCCCTCATTGATCGCAGGGTCTCCAGGAACGGCATTCAATGAGCCAGGAACTTTTCTCCCTACACTGTCCATTGAGTTGTCCTCAAAAGCAATATACATCCTGCTATACCTGCTACATGGGAAGTGCCAGGTGGGAAATGTAGAGCTTGTTCTCCCTGTCTTTGAGTACTGCTTTCTACTCTCCCCGTTACCTCTTTGCTAACATTCTCTCGAGAGAGAGTTGTGCTCAAAAGCAAAGCACATATCAAGACCTATCTCCACATGGAAAGTGCCAGCAGGGAAAGGTGGGGACTATTCTTGGACTCGATAGGAACTGCTTCAAGTCACCTAATTCTCTCTCTGCCTACTCTCGCCATAAAGCTAGGCACAAAACCAACCAACACTCTTCTTGCTGTACCTCCAACATGGAAAGAGCCAGGAGGGAATTGTAGGGCTTGTTTCTCAGTGTCTCCAATAACGGCATTCAGTGTGCCACCAACTTTTTCTTCTACACCCTCCAGGAGTTCTCCTCAAAATCCATAAACGTCTTGTTATACGTAAAACAAGCAAAGGGCCCAAAGCGAATTGTATAGCTGTTCTCAGTGTCTCTGAGAATTGCTCTGATTATCCGTGTGACCTCTTTGCTAAGACTCTCCAGAGAGCCGTCCTCAAAACCAACACACATCTTGACATATCTCCCACATTGATCGCAGTGTCTCCAGGAACGGCATTCGAGGAGCCAGGAACTTTTCTGCCTACACTGTCTGCGGGCAGTTCCTCAAAACCAATATACATCCTGCTATATCTCCCACGTGGAAAGTGCCAGGAGGGAAAAGTGGCGATTATGTTTAGACTTTCTCGGAACTGCTTCAAATCAACTAGATAGCTTTGTGCTGCAAATCTCCCAAGAGCCAAATGTAAAAGCCGCAAACATCTCGCTGTATGTCCCACATCCAAAGCGCCAAGAGAGAGCTTGCTCTCCCTGTCTTTGAGTACTGTTTTCACTGTCCCGGTTACCTCTTTGCTAACATTCTCTTCAGAGCTGCACTGAAACCAGGAACCACGTGGAGAAGGCACCCACACTGAAAATGCCTGGAAGGAACATTGGGGCTTCTTCTCAGTGTCTCTGATGTCGGGTTTTACTGTCCCGGGAAAGTCTCTGCTAACAGCCTGCAGAGCGCTGTGCCCAATATACAGAAACGTCTTGCGGTATCTCCTACAGGGAAAGTGCCAAGAGGGAATTGTCGAGCTTGTTCTCAGTGTCTCTGAGAATTGCTCTGATTATCCGTGTGACCTCTTTGCTAAGACTCTCCAGAGAGCCGTCCTCAAAACCAACACACATCTTGACATATCTCCCTCATTGATCGCAGGGTCTCCAGGAACGGCATTCAATGAGCCAGGAACTTTTCTCCCTACACTGTCCATTGAGTTGTCCTCAAAAGCAATATACATCCTGCTATACCTGCTACATGGGAAGTGCCAGGTGGGAAATGTAGAGCTTGTTCTCCCTGTCTTTGAGTACTGCTTTCTACTCTCCCCGTTACCTCTTTGCTAACATTCTCTCGAGAGAGAGTTGTGCTCAAAAGCAAAGCACATATCAAGACCTATCTCCACATGGAAAGTGCCAGCAGGGAAAGGTGGGGACTATTCTTGGACTCGATAGGAACTGCTTCAAGTCACCTAATTCTCTCTCTGCCTACTCTCGCCATAAAGCTAGGCACAAAACCAACCAACACTCTTCTTGCTGTACCTCCAACATGGAAAGAGCCAGGAGGGAATTGTAGGGCTTGTTTCTCAGTGTCTCCAATAACGGCATTCAGTGTGCCACCAACTTTTTCTTCTACACCCTCCAGGAGTTCTCCTCAAAATCCATAAACGTCTTGTTATACGTAAAACAAGCAAAGGGCCCAAAGCGAATTGTATAGCTGTTCTCAGTGTCTCTGAGAATTGCTCTGATTATCCGTGTGACCTCTTTGCTAAGACTCTCCAGAGAGCCGTCCTCAAAACCAACACACATCTTGACATATCTCCCACATTGATCGCAGTGTCTCCAGGAACGGCATTCGAGGAGCCAGGAACTTTTCTGCCTACACTGTCTGCGGGCAGTTCCTCAAAACCAATATACATCCTGCTATATCTCCCACGTGGAAAGTGCCAGGAGGGAAAAGTGGCGATTATGTTTAGACTTTCTCGGAACTGCTTCAAATCAACTAGATAGCTTTGTGCTGCAAATCTCCCAAGAGCCAAATGTAAAAGCCGCAAACATCTCGCTGTATGTCCCACATCCAAAGCGCCAAGAGAGAGCTTGCTCTCCCTGTCTTTGAGTACTGTTTTCACTGTCCCGGTTACCTCTTTGCTAACATTCTCTTCAGAGCTGCACTGAAACCAGGAACCACGTGGAGAAGGCACCCACACTGAAAATGCCTGGAAGGAACATTGGGGCTTCTTCTCAGTGTCTCTGATGTCGGGTTTTACTGTCCCGGGAAAGTCTCTGCTAACAGCCTGCAGAGCGCTGTGCCCAATATACAGAAACGTCTTGCGGTATCTCCTACAGGGAAAGTGCCAAGAGGGAATTGTCGAGCTTGTTCTCAGTGTCTCTGAGAATTGCTCTGATTATCCGTGTGACCTCTTTGCTAAGACTCTCCAGAGAGCCGTCCTCAAAACCAACACACATCTTGACATATCTCCCTCATTGATGGCAGGGTCTCCAGGAACGGCATTCAATGAGCCAGGAACTTTTCTCCCTACACTGTCCATTGAGTTGTCCTCAAAAGCAATATACATCCTGCTATACCTGCTACATGGGAAGTGCCAGGTGGGAAATGTAGAGCTTGTTCTCCCTGTCTTTGAGTACTGCTTTCTACTCTCCCCGTTACCTCTTTGCTAACATTCTCTCGAGAGAGTTGTGCTCAAAAGCAAAGCACATATCAAGACCTATCTCCACATGGAAAGTGCCAGCAGGGAAAGGTGGGGACTATTCTTGGACTCGATAGGAACTGCTTCAAGTCACCTAATTCTCTCTCTGCCTACTCTCGCCATAAAGCTAGGCACAAAACCAACCAACACTCTTCTTGCTGTACCTCCAACATGGAAAGAGCCAGGAGGGAATTGTAGGGCTTGTTTCTCAGTGTCTCCAATAACGGCATTCAGTGTGCCACCAACTTTTTCTTCTACACCCTCCAGGAGTTCTCCTCAAAATCCATAAACGTCTTGTTATACGTAAAACAAGCAAAGGGCCCAAAGCGAATTGTATAGCTGTTCTCAGTGTCTCTGAGAATTGCTCTGATTATCTGTGTTACCTCTTTGCTAAGACTCTCCAGAGAGCCATCCTCAAAACCAACACACATCTTGACATATCTCCCACATTGATCGCAGTGTCTCCAGGAACGGCATTCGAGGAGCCAGGAACTTTTCTGCCTACACTGTCTGCGGGCAGTTCCTCAAAACCAATATACATCCTGCTATATCTCCCACATGGAAAGTGCCAGGAGGGAAAAGTGGCGATTATGTTTAGACTTTCTCGGAACTGCTTCAAATCAACTAGATAGCTTTGTGCTGCAAATCTCCCAAGAGCCAAATGTAAAAGCCGCAAACATCTCGCTGTATGTCCCACATCCAAAGCGCCAAGAGAGAGCTTGCTCTCCCTGTCTTTGAGTACTGTTTTCACTGTCCCGGTTACCTCTTTGCTAACATTCTCTTCAGAGCTGCACTGAAACCAGGAACCACGTGGAGAAGGCACCCACACTGAAAATGCCTGGAAGGAACATTGGGGCTTCTTCTCAGTGTCTCTGATGTTGGGTTTTACTGTCCCGGGAAAGTCTCTGCTAACAGCCTGCAGAGCGCTGTGCCCAATATACAGAAACGTCTTGCGGTATCTCCTACAGGGAAAGTGCCAAGAGGGAATTGTCGAGCTTGTTCTCAGTGTCTCTGAGAATTGCTCTGATTATCCGTGTGACCTCTTTGCTAAGACTCTCCAGAGAGCCGTCCTCAAAACCAACACACATCTTGACATATCTCCCTCATTGATCGCAGGGTCTCCAGGAACGGCATTCAATGAGCCAGGAACTTTTCTCCCTACACTGTCCATTGAGTTGTCCTCAAAAGCAATATACATCCTGCTATACCTGCTACATGGGAAGTGCCAGGTGGGAAATGTAGAGCTTGTTCTCCCTGTCTTTGAGTACTGCTTTCTACTCTCCCCGTTACCTCTTTGCTAACATTCTCGAGAGAGAGTTGTGCTCAAAAGCAAAGCACATATCAAGACCTATCTCCACATGGAAAGTGCCAGCAGGGAAAGGTGGGGACTATTCTTGGACTCGATAGGAACTGCTTCAAGTCACCTAATTCTCTCTCTGCCTACTCTCGCCATAAAGCTAGGCACAAAACCAACCAACACTCTTCTTGCTGTACCTCCAACATGGAAAGAGCCAGGAGGGAATTGTAGGGCTTGTTTCTCAGTGTCTCCAATAACGGCATTCAGTGTGCCACCAACTTTTTCTTCTACACCCTCCAGGAGTTCTCCTCAAAATCCATAAACGTCTTGTTATACGTAAAACAAGCAAAGGGCCCAAAGCGAATTGTATAGCTGTTCTCAGTGTCTCTGAGAATTGCTCTGATTATCCGTGTGACCTCTTTGCTAAGACTCTCCAGAGAGCCGTCCTCAAAACCAACACACATCTTGACATATCTCCCACATTGATCGCAGTGTCTCCAGGAACGGCATTCGAGGAGCCAGGAACTTTTCTGCCTACACTGTCTGCGGGCAGTTCCTCAAAACCAATATACATCCTGCTATATCTCCCACATGGAAAGTGCCAGGAGGGAAAAGTGGCGATTATGTTTAGACTTTCTCAGAACTGCTTCAAATCAACTAGATAGCTTTGTGCTGCAAATCTCCCAAGAGCCAAATGTAAAAGCCGCAAACATCTCGCTGTATGTCCCACATCCAAAGCGCCAAGAGAGAGCTTGCTCTCCCTGTCTTTGAGTACTGTTTTCACTGTCCCGGTTACCTCTTTGCTAACATTCTCTTCAGAGCTGCACTGAAACCAGGAACCACGTGGAGAAGGCACCCACACTGAAAATGCCTGGAAGGAACATTGGGGCTTCTTCTCAGTGTCTCTGATGTCGGGTTTTACTGTCCCGGGAAAGTCTCTGCTAACAGCCTGCAGAGCGCTGTGCCCAATATACAGAAACGTCTTGCGGTATCTCCTACAGGGAAAGTGCCAAGAGGGAATTGTCGAGCTTGTTCTCAGTGTCTCTGAGAATTGCTCTGATTATCCGTGTGACCTCTTTGCTAAGACTCTCCAGAGAGCCGTCCTCAAAACCAACACACATCTTGACATATCTCCCTCATTGATGGCAGGGTCTCCAGGAACGGCATTCAATGAGCCAGGAACTTTTCTCCCTACACTGTCCATTGAGTTGTCCTCAAAAGCAATATACATCCTGCTATACCTGCTACATGGGAAGTGCCAGGTGGGAAATGTAGAGCTTGTTCTCCCTGTCTTTGAGTACTGCTTTCTACTCTCCCCGTTACCTCTTTGCTAACATTCTCTCGAGAGAGAGTTGTGCTCAAAAGCAAAGCACATATCAAGACCTATCTCCACATGGAAAGTGCCAGCAGGGAAAGGTGGGGACTATTCTTGGACTCGATAGGAACTGCTTCAAGTCACCTAATTCTCTCTCTGCCTACTCTCGCCATAAAGCTAGGCACAAAACCAACCAACACTCTTCTTGCTGTACCTCCAACATGGAAAGAGCCAGGAGGGAATTGTAGGGCTTGTTTCTCAGTGTCTCCAATAACGGCATTCAGTGTGCCACCAACTTTTTCTTCTACACCCTCCAGGAGTTCTCCTCAAAATCCATAAACGTCTTGTTATACGTAAAACAAGCAAAGGGCCCAAAGCGAATTGTATAGCTGTTCTCAGTGTCTCTGAGAATTGCTCTGATTATCCGTGTTACCTCTTTGCTAAGACTCTCCAGAGAGCCGTCCTCAAAACCAACACACATCTTGACATATCTCCCACATTGATCGCAGTGTCTCCAGGAACGGCATTCGAGGAGCCAGGAACTTTTCTGCCTACACTGTCTGCGGGCAGTTCCTCAAAACCAATATACATCCTGCTATATCTCCCACGTGGAAAGTGCCAGGAGGGAAAAGTGGCGATTATGTTTAGACTTTCTCGGAACTGCTTCAAATCAACTAGATAGCTTTGTGCTGCAAATCTCCCAAGAGCCAAATGTAAAAGCCGCAAACATCTCGCTGTATGTCCCACATCCAAAGCGCCAAGAGAGAGCTTGCTCTCCCTGTCTTTGAGTACTGTTTTCACTGTCCCGGTTACCTCTTTGCTAACATTCTCTTCAGAGCTGCACTGAAACCAGGAACCACGTGGAGAAGGCACCCACACTGAAAATGCCTGGAAGGAGCATTGGGGCTTCTTCTCAGTGTCTCTGATGTCAGGTTTTACTGTCCCGGGAAAGTCTCTGCTAACAGCCTGCAGAGCGCTGTGCCCAATATACAGAAACGTCTTGCGGTATCTCCTACAGGGAAAGTGCCAAGAGGGAATTGTCGAGCTTGTTCTCAGTGTCTCTGAGAATTGCTCTGATTATCCGTGTGACCTCTTTGCTAAGACTCTCCAGAGAGCCGTCCTCAAAACCAACACACATCTTGACATATCTCCCTCATTGATCGCAGGGTCTCCAGGAACGGCATTCAATGAGCCAGGAACTTTTCTCCCTACACTGTCCATTGAGTTGTCCTCAAAAGCAATATACATCCTGCTATACCTGCTACATGGGAAGTGCCAGGTGGGAAATGTAGAGCTTGTTCTCCCTGTCTTTGAGTACTGCTTTCTACTCTCCCCGTTACCTCTTTGCTAACATTCTCTCGAGAGAGAGTTGTGCTCAAAAGCAAAGCACATATCAAGACCTATCTCCACATGGAAAGTGCCAGCAGGGAAAGGTGGGGACTATTCTTGGACTCGATAGGAACTGCTTCAAGTCACCTAATTCTCTCTCTGCCTACTCTCGCCATAAAGCTAGGCACAAAACCAACCAACACTCTTCTTGCTGTACCTCCAACATGGAAAGAGCCAGGAGGGAATTGTAGGGCTTGTTTCTCAGTGTCTCCAATAACGGCATTCAGTGTGCCACCAACTTTTTCTTCTACACCCTCCAGGAGTTCTCCTCAAAATCCATAAACGTCTTGTTATACGTAAAACAAGCAAAGGGCCCAAAGCGAATTGTATAGCTGTTCTCAGTGTCTCTGAGAATTGCTCTGATTATCCGTGTGACCTCTTTGCTAAGACTCTCCAGAGAGCCGTCCTCAAAACCAACACACATCTTGACATATCTCCCACATTGATCGCAGTGTCTCCAGGAACGGCATTCGAGGAGCCAGGAACTTTTCTGCCTACACTGTCTGCGGGCAGTTCCTCAAAACCAATATACATCCTGCTATATCTCCCACGTGGAAAGTGCCAGGAGGGAAAAGTGGCGATTATGTTTAGACTTTCTCGGAACTGCTTCAAATCAACTAGATAGCTTTGTGCTGCAAATCTCCCAAGAGCCAAATGTAAAAGCCGCAAACATCTCGCTGTATGTCCCACATCCAAAGCGCCAAGAGAGAGCTTGCTCTCCCTGTCTTTGAGTACTGTTTTCACTGTCCCGGTTACCTCTTTGCTAACATTCTCTTCAGAGCTGCACTGAAACCAGGAACCACGTGGAGAAGGCACCCACACTGAAAATGCCTGGAAGGAACATTGGGGCTTCTTCTCAGTGTCTCTGATGTCGGGTTTTACTGTCCCGGGAAAGTCTCTGCTAACAGCCTGCAGAGCGCTGTGCCCAATATACAGAAACGTCTTGCGGTATCTCCTACAGGGAAAGTGCCAAGAGGGAATTGTCGAGCTTGTTCTCAGTGTCTCTGAGAATTGCTCTGATTATCCGTGTGACCTCTTTGCTAAGACTCTCCAGAGAGCCGTCCTCAAAACCAACACACATCTTGACATATCTCCCTCATTGATGGCAGGGTCTCCAGGAACGGCATTCAATGAGCCAGGAACTTTTCTCCCTACACTGTCCATTGAGTTGTCCTCAAAAGCAATATACATCCTGCTATACCTGCTACATGGGAAGTGCCAGGTGGGAAATGTAGAGCTTGTTCTCCCTGTCTTTGAGTACTGCTTTCTACTCTCCCCGTTACCTCTTTGCTAACATTCTCTCGAGAGAGAGTTGTGCTCAAAAGCAAAGCACATATCAAGACCTATCTCCACATGGAAAGTGCCAGCAGGGAAAGGTGGGGACTATTCTTGGACTCGATAGGAACTGCTTCAAGTCACCTAATTCTCTCTCTGCCTACTCTCGCCATAAAGCTAGGCACAAAACCAACCAACACTCTTCTTGCTGTACCTCCAACATGGAAAGAGCCAGGAGGGAATTGTAGGGCTTGTTTCTCAGTGTCTCCAATAACGGCATTCAGTGTGCCACCAACTTTTTCTTCTACACCCTCCAGGAGTTCTCCTCAAAATCCATAAACGTCTTGTTATACGTAAAACAAGCAAAGGGCCCAAAGCGAATTGTATAGCTGTTCTCAGTGTCTCTGAGAATTGCTCTGATTATCCGTGTGACCTCTTTGCTAAGACTCTCCAGAGAGCCGTCCTCAAAACCAACACACATCTTGACATATCTCCCACATTGATCGCAGTGTCTCCAGGAACGGCATTCGAGGAGCCAGGAACTTTTCTGCCTACACTGTCTGCGGGCAGTTCCTCAAAACCAATATACATCCTGCTATATCTCCCACGTGGAAAGTGCCAGGAGGGAAAAGTGGCGATTATGTTTAGACTTTCTCGGAACTGCTTCAAATCAACTAGATAGCTTTGTGCTGCAAATCTCCCAAGAGCCAAATGTAAAAGCCGCAAACATCTCGCTGTATGTCCCACATCCAAAGCGCCAAGAGAGAGCTTGCTCTCCCTGTCTTTGAGTACTGTTTTCACTGTCCCGGTTACCTCTTTGCTAACATTCTCTTCAGAGCTGCACTGAAACCAGGAACCACGTGGAGAAGGCACCCACACTGAAAATGCCTGGAAGGAACATTGGGGCTTCTTCTCAGTGTCTCTGATGTCGGGTTTTACTGTCCCGGGAAAGTCTCTGCTAACAGCCTGCAGAGCGCCGTGCCCAATATACAGAAACGTCTTGCGGTATCTCCTACAGGGAAAGTGCCAAGAGGGAATTGTCGAGCTCGTTCTCAGTGTCTCTGAGAATTGCTCTGATTATCCGTGTGACCTCTTTGCTAAGACTCTCCAGAGAGCCGTCCTCAAAACCAACACACATCTTGACATATCTCCCTCATTGATCGCAGGGTCTCCAGGAACGGCATTCAATGAGCCAGGAACTTTCCTCCCTACACTGTCCATTGAGTTGTCCTCAAAAGCAATATACATCCTGCTATACCTGCTACATGGGAAGTGCCAGGTGGGAAATGTAGAGCTTGTTCTCCCTGTCTTTGAGTACTGCTTTCTACTCTCCCCGTTACCTCTTTGCTAACATTCTCTCGAGAGAGAGTTGTGCTCAAAAGCAAAGCACATATCAAGACCTATCTCCACATGGAAAGTGCCAGCAGGGAAAGGTGGGGACTATTCTTGGACTCGATAGGAACTGCTTCAAGTCACCTAATTCTCTCTCTGCCTACTCTCGCCATAAAGCTAGGCACAAAACCAACCAACACTCTTCTTGCTGTACCTCCAACATGGAAAGAGCCAGGAGGGAATTGTAGGGCTTGTTTCTCAGTGTCTCCAATAACGGCATTCAGTGTGCCACCAACTTTTTCTTCTACACCCTCCAGGAGTTCTCCTCAAAATCCATAAACGTCTTGTTATACGTAAAACAAGCAAAGGGCCCAAAGCGAATTGTATAGCTGTTCTCAGTGTCTCTGAGAATTGCTCTGATTATCCGTGTTACCTCTTTGCTAAGACTCTCCAGAGAGCCATCCTCAAAACCAACACACATCTTGACATATCTCCCACATTGATCGCAGTGTCTCCAGGAACGGCATTCGAGGAGCCAGGAACTTTTCTGCCTACACTGTCTGCGGGCAGTTCCTCAAAACCAATATACATCCTGCTATATCTCCCACATGGAAAGTGCCAGGAGGGAAAAGTGGCGATTATGTTTAGACTTTCTCGGAACTGCTTCAAATCAACTAGATAGCTTTGTGCTGCAAATCTCCCAAGAGCCAAATGTAAAAGCCGCAAACATCTCGCTGTATGTCCCACATCCAAAGCGCTAAGAGAGAGCTTGCTCTCCCTGTCTTTGAGTACTGTTTTCACTGTCCCGGTTACCTCTTTGCTAACATTCTCTTCAGAGCTGCACTGAAACCAGGAACCACGTGGAGAAGGCACCCACACTGAAAATGCCTGGAAGGAACATTGGGGCTTCTTCTCAGTGTCTCTGATGTCGGGTTTTACTGTCCCGGGAAAGTCTCTGCTAACAGCCTGCAGAGCGCTGTGCCCAATATACAGAAACGTCTTGCGGTATCTCCTACAGGGAAAGTGCCAAGAGGGAATTGTCGAGCTTGTTCTCAGTGTCTCTGAGAATTGCTCTGATTATCCGTGTGACCTCTTTGCTAAGACTCTCCAGAGAGCCGTCCTCAAAACCAACACACATCTTGACATATCTCCCTCATTGATGGCAGGGTCTCCAGGAAGGGCATTCAATGAGCCAGGAACTTTTCTCCCTACACTGTCCATTGAGTTGTCCTCAAAAGCAATATACATCCTGCTATACCTGCTACATGGGAAGTGCCAGGTGGGAAATGTAGAGCTTGTTCTCCCTGTCTTTGAGTACTGCTTTCTACTCTCCCCGTTACCTCTTTGCTAACATTCTCTCGAGAGAGAGTTGTGCTCAAAAGCAAAGCACATATCAAGACCTATCTCCACATGGAAAGTGCCAGCAGGGAAAGGTGGGGACTATTCTTGGACTCGATAGGAACTGCTTCAAGTCACCTAATTCTCTCTCTGCCTACTCTCGCCATAAAGCTAGGCACAAAACCAACCAACACTCTTCTTGCTGTACCTCCAACATGGAAAGAGCCAGGAGGGAATTGTAGGGCTTGTTTCTCAGTGTCTCCAATAACGGCATTCAGTGTGCCACCAACTTTTTCTTCTACACCCTCCAGGAGTTCTCCTCAAAATCCATAAACGTCTTGTTATACGTAAAACAAGCAAAGGGCCCAAAGCGAATTGTATAGCTGTTCTCAGTGTCTCTGAGAATTGCTCTGATTATCCGTGTTACCTCTTTGCTAAGACTCTCCAGAGAGCCGTCCTCAAAACCAACACACATCTTGACATATCTCCCACATTGATCGCAGTGTCTCCAGGAACGGCATTCGAGGAGCCAGGAACTTTTCTGCCTACACTGTCTGCGGGCAGTTCCTCAAAACCAATATACATCCTGCTATATCTCCCACGTGGAAAGTGCCAGGAGGGAAAAGTGGCGATTATGTTTAGACTTTCTCGGAACTGCTTCAAATCAACTAGATAGCTTTGTGCTGCAAATCTCCCAAGAGCCAAATGTAAAAGCCGCAAACATCTCGCTGTATGTCCCACATCCAAAGCGCCAAGAGAGAGCTTGCTCTCCCTGTCTTTGAGTACTGTTTTCACTGTCCCGGTTACCTCTTTGCTAACATTCTCTTCAGAGCTGCACTGAAACCAGGAACCACGTGGAGAAGGCACCCACACTGAAAATGCCTGGAAGGAACATTGGGGCTTCTTCTCAGTGTCTCTGATGTCGGGTTTTACTGTCCCGGGAAAGTCTCTGCTAACAGCCTGCAGAGCGCTGTGCCCAATATACAGAAACGTCTTGCGGTATCTCCTACAGGGAAAGTGCCAAGAGGGAATTGTCGAGCTTGTTCTCAGTGTCTCTGAGAATTGCTCTGATTATCCGTGTGACCTCTTTGCTAAGACTCTCCAGAGAGCCGTCCTCAAAACCAACACACATCTTGACATATCTCCCTCATTGATCGCAGGGTCTCCAGGAACGGCATTCAATGAGCCAGGAACTTTTCTCCCTACACTGTCCATTGAGTTGTCCTCAAAAGCAATATACATCCTGCTATACCTGCTACATGGGAAGTGCCAGGTGGGAAATGTAGAGCTTGTTCTCCCTGTCTTTGAGTACTGCTTTCTACTCTCCCCGTTACCTCTTTGCTAACATTCTCGAGAGAGAGTTGTGCTCAAAAGCAAAGCACATATCAAGACCTATCTCCACATGGAAAGTGCCAGCAGGGAAAGGTGGGGACTATTCTTGGACTCGATAGGAACTGCTTCAAGTCACCTAATTCTCTCTCTGCCTACTCTCGCCATAAAGCTAGGCACAAAACCAACCAACACTCTTCTTGCTGTACCTCCAACATGGAAAGAGCCAGGAGGGAATTGTAGGGCTTGTTTCTCAGTGTCTCCAATAACGGCATTCAGTGTGCCACCAACTTTTTCTTCTACACCCTCCAGGAGTTCTCCTCAAAATCCATAAACGTCTTGTTATACGTAAAACAAGCAAAGGGCCCAAAGCGAATTGTATAGCTGTTCTCAGTGTCTCTGAGAATTGCTCTGATTATCCGTGTTACCTCTTTGCTAAGACTCTCCAGAGAGCCATCCTCAAAACCAACACACATCTTGACATATCTCCCACATTGATCGCAGTGTCTCCAGGAACGGCATTCGAGGAGCCAGGAACTTTTCTGCCTACACTGTCTGCGGGCAGTTCCTCAAAACCAATATACATCCTGCTATATCTCCCACATGGAAAGTGCCAGGAGGGAAAAGTGGCGATTATGTTTAGACTTTCTCGGAACTGCTTCAAATCAACTAGATAGCTTTGTGCTGCAAATCTCCCAAGAGCCAAATGTAAAAGCCGCAAACATCTCGCTGTATGTCCCACATCCAAAGCGCTAAGAGAGAGCTTGCTCTCCCTGTCTTTGAGTACTGTTTTCACTGTCCCGGTTACCTCTTTGCTAACATTCTCTTCAGAGCTGCACTGAAACCAGGAACCACGTGGAGAAGGCACCCACACTGAAAATGCCTGGAAGGAACATTGGGGCTTCTTCTCAGTGTCTCTGATGTCGGGTTTTACTGTCCCGGGAAAGTCTCTGCTAACAGCCTGCAGAGCGCTGTGCCCAATATACAGAAACGTCTTGCGGTATCTCCTACAGGGAAAGTGCCAAGAGGGAATTGTCGAGCTTGTTCTCAGTGTCTCTGAGAATTGCTCTGATTATCCGTGTGACCTCTTTGCTAAGACTCTCCAGAGAGCCGTCCTCAAAACCAACACACATCTTGACATATCTCCCTCATTGATCGCAGGGTCTCCAGGAACGGCATTCAATGAGCCAGGAACTTTCCTCCCTACACTGTCCATTGAGTTGTCCTCAAAAGCAATATACATCCTGCTATACCTGCTACATGGGAAGTGCCAGGTGGGAAATGTAGAGCTTGTTCTCCCTGTCTTTGAGTACTGCTTTCTACTCTCCCCGTTACCTCTTTGCTAACATTCTCTCGAGAGAGTTGTGCTCAAAAGCAAAGCACATATCAAGACCTATCTCCACATGGAAAGTGCCAGCAGGGAAAGGTGGGGACTATTCTTGGACTCGATAGGAACTGCTTCAAGTCACCTAATTCTCTCTCTGCCTACTCTCGCCATAAAGCTAGGCACAAAACCAACCAACACTCTTCTTGCTGTACCTCCAACATGGAAAGAGCCAGGAGGGAATTGTAGGGCTTGTTTCTCAGTGTCTCCAATAACGGCATTCAGTGTGCCACCAACTTTTTCTTCTACACCCTCCAGGAGTTCTCCTCAAAATCCATAAACGTCTTGTTATACGTAAAACAAGCAAAGGGCCCAAAGCGAATTGTATAGCTGTTCTCAGTGTCTCTGAGAATTGCTCTGATTATCCGTGTTACCTCTTTGCTAAGACTCTCCAGAGAGCCATCCTCAAAACCAACACACATCTTGACATATCTCCCACATTGATCGCAGTGTCTCCAGGAACGGCATTCGAGGAGCCAGGAACTTTTCTGCCTACACTGTCTGCGGGCAGTTCCTCAAAACCAATATACATCCTGCTATATCTCCCACATGGAAAGTGCCAGGAGGGAAAAGTGGCGATTATGTTTAGACTTTCTCGGAACTGCTTCAAATCAACTAGATAGCTTTGTGCTGCAAATCTCCCAAGAGCCAAATGTAAAAGCCGCAAACATCTCGCTGTATGTCCCACATCCAAAGCGCCAAGAGAGAGCTTGCTCTCCCTGTCTTTGAGTACTGTTTTCACTGTCCCGGTTACCTCTTTGCTAACATTCTCTTCAGAGCTGCACTGAAACCAGGAACCACGTGGAGAAGGCACCCACACTGAAAATGCCTGGAAGGAACATTGGGGCTTCTTCTCAGTGTCTCTGATGTCGGGTTTTACTGTCCCGGGAAAGTCTCTGCTAACAGCCTGCAGAGCGCTGTGCCCAATATACAGAAACGTCTTGCGGTATCTCCTACAGGGAAAGTGCCAAGAGGGAATTGTCGAGCTTGTTCTCAGTGTCTCTGAGAATTGCTCTGATTATCCGTGTGACCTCTTTGCTAAGACTCTCCAGAGAGCCGTCCTCAAAACCAACACACATCTTGACATATCTCCCTCATTGATCGCAGGGTCTCCAGGAACGGCATTCAATGAGCCAGGAACTTTTCTCCCTACACTGTCCATTGAGTTGTCCTCAAAAGCAATATACATCCTGCTATACCTGCTACATGGGAAGTGCCAGGTGGGAAATGTAGAGCTTGTTCTCCCTGTCTTTGAGTACTGCTTTCTACTCTCCCCGTTACCTCTTTGCTAACATTCTCGAGAGAGAGTTGTGCTCAAAAGCAAAGCACATATCAAGACCTATCTCCACATGGAAAGTGCCAGCAGGGAAAGGTGGGGACTATTCTTGGACTCGATAGGAACTGCTTCAAGTCACCTAATTCTCTCTCTGCCTACTCTCGCCATAAAGCTAGGCACAAAACCAACCAACACTCTTCTTGCTGTACCTCCAACATGGAAAGAGCCAGGAGGGAATTGTAGGGCTTGTTTCTCAGTGTCTCCAATAACGGCATTCAGTGTGCCACCAACTTTTTCTTCTACACCCTCCAGGAGTTCTCCTCAAAATCCATAAACGTCTTGTTATACGTAAAACAAGCAAAGGGCCCAAAGCGAATTGTATAGCTGTTCTCAGTGTCTCTGAGAATTGCTCTGATTATCCGTGTTACCTCTTTGCTAAGACTCTCCAGAGAGCCATCCTCAAAACCAACACACATCTTGACATATCTCCCACATTGATCGCAGTGTCTCCAGGAACGGCATTCGAGGAGCCAGGAACTTTTCTGCCTACACTGTCTGCGGGCAGTTCCTCAAAACCAATATACATCCTGCTATATCTCCCACATGGAAAGTGCCAGGAGGGAAAAGTGGCGATTATGTTTAGACTTTCTCGGAACTGCTTCAAATCAACTAGATAGCTTTGTGCTGCAAATCTCCCAAGAGCCAAATGTAAAAGCCGCAAACATCTCGCTGTATGTCCCACATCCAAAGCGCCAAGAGAGAGCTTGCTCTCCCTGTCTTTGAGTACTGTTTTCACTGTCCCGGTTACCTCTTTGCTAACATTCTCTTCAGAGCTGCACTGAAACCAGGAACCACGTGGAGAAGGCACCCACACTGAAAATGCCTGGAAGGAACATTGGGGCTTCTTCTCAGTGTCTCTGATGTCGGGTTTTACTGTCCCGGGAAAGTCTCTGCTAACAGCCTGCAGAGCGCTGTGCCCAATATACAGAAACGTCTTGCGGTATCTCCTACAGGGAAAGTGCCAAGAGGGAATTGTCGAGCTTGTTCTCAGTGTCTCTGAGAATTGCTCTGATTATCCGTGTGACCTCTTTGCTAAGACTCTCCAGAGAGCCGTCCTCAAAACCAACACACATCTTGACATATCTCCCTCATTGATCGCAGGGTCTCCAGGAACGGCATTCAATGAGCCAGGAACTTTCCTCCCTACACTGTCCATTGAGTTGTCCTCAAAAGCAATATACATCCTGCTATACCTGCTACATGGGAAGTGCCAGGTGGGAAATGTAGAGCTTGTTCTCCCTGTCTTTGAGTACTGCTTTCTACTCTCCCCGTTACCTCTTTGCTAACATTCTCTCGAGAGAGTTGTGCTCAAAAGCAAAGCACATATCAAGACCTATCTCCACATGGAAAGTGCCAGCAGGGAAAGGTGGGGACTATTCTTGGACTCGATAGGAACTGCTTCAAGTCACCTAATTCTCTCTCTGCCTACTCTCGCCATAAAGCTAGGCACAAAACCAACCAACACTCTTCTTGCTGTACCTCCAACATGGAAAGAGCCAGGAGGGAATTGTAGGGCTTGTTTCTCAGTGTCTCCAATAACGGCATTCAGTGTGCCACCAACTTTTTCTTCTACACCCTCCAGGAGTTCTCCTCAAAATCCATAAACGTCTTGTTATACGTAAAACAAGCAAAGGGCCCAAAGCGAATTGTATAGCTGTTCTCAGTGTCTCTGAGAATTGCTCTGATTATCCGTGTTACCTCTTTGCTAAGACTCTCCAGAGAGCCATCCTCAAAACCAACACACATCTTGACATATCTCCCACATTGATCGCAGTGTCTCCAGGAACGGCATTCGAGGAGCCAGGAACTTTTCTGCCTACACTGTCTGCGGGCAGTTCCTCAAAACCAATATACATCCTGCTATATCTCCCACATGGAAAGTGCCAGGAGGGAAAAGTGGCGATTATGTTTAGACTTTCTCGGAACTGCTTCAAATCAACTAGATAGCTTTGTGCTGCAAATCTCCCAAGAGCCAAATGTAAAAGCCGCAAACATCTCGCTGTATGTCCCACATCCAAAGCGCCAAGAGAGAGCTTGCTCTCCCTGTCTTTGAGTACTGTTTTCACTGTCCCGGTTACCTCTTTGCTAACATTCTCTTCAGAGCTGCACTGAAACCAGGAACCACGTGGAGAAGGCACCCACACTGAAAATGCCTGGAAGGAACATTGGGGCTTCTTCTCAGTGTCTCTGATGTCGGGTTTTACTGTCCCGGGAAAGTCTCTGCTAACAGCCTGCAGAGCGCTGTGCCCAATATACAGAAACGTCTTGCGGTATCTCCTACAGGGAAAGTGCCAAGAGGGAATTGTCGAGCTTGTTCTCAGTGTCTCTGAGAATTGCTCTGATTATCCGTGTGACCTCTTTGCTAAGACTCTCCAGAGAGCCGTCCTCAAAACCAACACACATCTTGACATATCTCCCTCATTGATCGCAGGGTCTCCAGGAACGGCATTCAATGAGCCAGGAACTTTTCTCCCTACACTGTCCATTGAGTTGTCCTCAAAAGCAATATACATCCTGCTATACCTGCTACATGGGAAGTGCCAGGTGGGAAATGTAGAGCTTGTTCTCCCTGTCTTTGAGTACTGCTTTCTACTCTCCCCGTTACCTCTTTGCTAACATTCTCTTCTTAGCTGCAGTGAAACCAGGAACCACGTGGAGAAGGCACCCACACTGAAAATGCCTGGAAGGAACATTGGGGCTTCTTCTCAGTGTCTCTGATGTCGGGTTTTACTGTCCCGGGAAAGTCTCTGCTAACAGCCTGCAGAGCGCTGTGCCCAATATACAGAAACGTCTTGCGGTATCTCCTACAGGGAAAGTGCCAAGAGGGAATTGTCGAGCTCGTTCTCAGTGTCTCTGAGAATTGCTCTGATTATCCGTGTGACCTCTTTGCTAAGACTCTCCAGAGAGCCGTCCTCAAAACCAACACACATCTTGACATATCTCCCTCATTGATGGCAGGGTCTCCAGGAACGGCATTCAATGAGCCAGGAACTTTTCTCCCTACACTGTCCATTGAGTTGTCCTCAAAAGCAATATACATCCTGCTATACCTGCTACATGGGAAGTGCCAGGTGGGAAATGTAGAGCTTGTTCTCCCTGTCTTTGAGTACTGCTTTCTTCTCTCCCCGTTACCTCTTTGCTAACATTCTCGAGAGAGAGTTGTGCTCAAAAGCAAAGCACATATCAAGACCTATCTCCACATGGAAAGTGCCAGCAGGGAAAGGTGGGGACTATTCTTGGACTCGATAGGAACTGCTTCAAGTCACCTAATTCTCTCTCTGCCTACTCTCGCCATAAAGCTAGGCACAAAACCAACCAACACTCTTCTTGCTGTACCTCCAACATGGAAAGAGCCAGGAGGGAATTGTAGGGCTTGTTTCTCAGTGTCTCCAATAACGGCATTCAGTGTGCCACCAACTTTTTCTTCTACACCCTCCAGGAGTTCTCCTCAAAATCCATAAACGTCTTGTTATACGTAAAACAAGCAAAGGGCCCAAAGCGAATTGTATAGCTGTTCTCAGTGTCTCTGAGAATTGCTCTGATTATCCGTGTGACCTCTTTGCTAAGACTCTCCAGAGAGCCGTCCTCAAAACCAACACACATCTTGACATATCTCCCACATTGATCGCAGTGCCTCCAGGAACGGCATTCGAGGAGCCAGGAACTTTTCTGCCTACACTGTCTGCGGGC
Organism: Larus michahellis; assembly: GCF_964199755.1. Taxonomy (NCBI): domain Eukaryota; kingdom Metazoa; phylum Chordata; class Aves; order Charadriiformes; family Laridae; genus Larus; species Larus michahellis. The sequence continues at coordinate 455,137 of NC_133898.1, read as the reverse complement.
AGTTCCTCAAAACCAATATACATCCTGCTATATCTCCCACATGGAAAGTGCCAGGAGGGAAAAGTGGCGATTATGTTTAGACTTTCTCAGAACTGCTTCAAATCAACTAGATAGCTTTGTGCTGCAAATCTCCCAAGAGCCAAATGTAAAAGCCGCAAACATCTCGCTGTATGTCCCACATCCAAAGCGCCAAGAGAGAGCTTGCTCTCCCTGTCTTTGAGTACTGTTTTCACTGTCCCGGTTACCTCTTTGCTAACATTCTCTTCAGAGCTGCACTGAAACCAGGAACCACGTGGAGAAGGCACCCACACTGAAAATGCCTGGAAGGAACATTGGGGCTTCTTCTCAGTGTCTCTGATGTCGGGTTTTACTGTCCCGGGAAAGTCTCTGCTAACAGCCTGCAGAGCGCTGTGCCCAATATACAGAAACGTCTTGCGGTATCTCCTACAGGGAAAGTGCCAAGAGGGAATTGTCGAGCTTGTTCTCAGTGTCTCTGAGAATTGCTCTGATTATCCGTGTGACCTCTTTGCTAAGACTCTCCAGAGAGCCGTCCTCAAAACCAACACACATCTTGACATATCTCCCTCATTGATGGCAGGGTCTCCAGGAACGGCATTCAATGAGCCAGGAACTTTTCTCCCTACACTGTCCATTGAGTTGTCCTCAAAAGCAATATACATCCTGCTATACCTGCTACATGGGAAGTGCCAGGTGGGAAATGTAGAGCTTGTTCTCCCTGTCTTTGAGTACTGCTTTCTACTCTCCCCGTTACCTCTTTGCTAACATTCTCTCGAGAGAGAGTTGTGCTCAAAAGCAAAGCACATATCAAGACCTATCTCCACATGGAAAGTGCCAGCAGGGAAAGGTGGGGACTATTCTTGGACTCGATAGGAACTGCTTCAAGTCACCTAATTCTCTCTCTGCCTACTCTCGCCATAAAGCTAGGCACAAAACCAACCAACACTCTTCTTGCTGTACCTCCAACATGGAAAGAGCCAGGAGGGAATTGTAGGGCTTGTTTCTCAGTGTCTCCAATAACGGCATTCAGTGTGCCACCAACTTTTTCTTCTACACCCTCCAGGAGTTCTCCTCAAAATCCATAAACGTCTTGTTATACGTAAAACAAGCAAAGGGCCCAAAGCGAATTGTATAGCTGTTCTCAGTGTCTCTGAGAATTGCTCTGATTATCCGTGTTACCTCTTTGCTAAGACTCTCCAGAGAGCCGTCCTCAAAACCAACACACATCTTGACATATCTCCCACATTGATCGCAGTGTCTCCAGGAACGGCATTCGAGGAGCCAGGAACTTTTCTGCCTACACTGTCTGCGGGCAGTTCCTCAAAACCAATATACATCCTGCTATATCTCCCACATGGAAAGTGCCAGGAGGGAAAAGTGGCGATTATGTTTAGACTTTCTCGGAACTGCTTCAAATCAACTAGATAGCTTTGTGCTGCAAATCTCCCAAGAGCCAAATGTAAAAGCCGCAAACATCTCGCTGTATGTCCCACATCCAAAGCGCCAAGAGAGAGCTTGCTCTCCCTGTCTTTGAGTACTGTTTTCACTGTCCCGGTTACCTCTTTGCTAACATTCTCTTCAGAGCTGCACTGAAACCAGGAACCACGTGGAGAAGGCACCCACACTGAAAATGCCTGGAAGGAACATTGGGGCTTCTTCTCAGTGTCTCTGATGTCGGGTTTTACTGTCCCGGGAAAGTCTCTGCTAACACCCTGCAGAGCGCTGTGCCCAATATACAGAAACGTCTTGCGGTATCTCCTACAGGGAAAGTGCCAAGAGGGAATTGTCGAGCTTGTTCTCAGTGTCTCTGAGAATTGCTCTGATTATCCGTGTGACCTCTTTGCTAAGACTCTCCAGAGAGCCGTCCTCAAAACCAACACACATCTTGACATATCTCCCTCATTGATGGCAGGGTCTCCAGGAACGGCATTCAATGAGCCAGGAACTTTTCTCCCTACACTGTCCATTGAGTTGTCCTCAAAAGCAATATACATCCTGCTATACCTGCTACATGGGAAGTGCCAGGTGGGAAATGTAGAGCTTGTTCTCCCTGTCTTTGAGTACTGCTTTCTACTCTCCCCGTTACCTCTTTGCTAACATTCTCTCGAGAGAGAGTTGTGCTCAAAAGCAAAGCACATATCAAGACCTATCTCCACATGGAAAGTGCCAGCAGGGAAAGGTGGGGACTATTCTTGGACTCGATAGGAACTGCTTCAAGTCACCTAATTCTCTCTCTGCCTACTCTCGCCATAAAGCTAGGCACAAAACCAACCAACACTCTTCTTGCTGTACCTCCAACATGGAAAGAGCCAGGAGGGAATTGTAGGGCTTGTTTCTCAGTGTCTCCAATAACGGCATTCAGTGTGCCACCAACTTTTTCTTCTACACCCTCCAGGAGTTCTCCTCAAAATCCATAAACGTCTTGTTATACGTAAAACAAGCAAAGGGCCCAAAGCGAATTGTATAGCTGTTCTCAGTGTCTCTGAGAATTGCTCTGATTATCCGTGTTACCTCTTTGCTAAGACTCTCCAGAGAGCCGTCCTCAAAACCAACACACATCTTGACATATCTCCCACATTGATCGCAGTGTCTCCAGGAACGGCATTCGAGGAGCCAGGAACTTTTCTGCCTACACTGTCTGCGGGCAGTTCCTCAAAACCAATATACATCCTGCTATATCTCCCACATGGAAAGTGCCAGGAGGGAAAAGTGGCGATTATGTTTAGACTTTCTCGGAACTGCTTCAAATCAACTAGATAGCTTTGTGCTGCAAATCTCCCAAGAGCCAAATGTAAAAGCCGCAAACATCTCGCTGTATGTCCCACATCCAAAGCGCCAAGAGAGAGCTTGCTCTCCCTGTCTTTGAGTACTGTTTTCACTGTCCCGGTTACCTCTTTGCTAACATTCTCTTCAGAGCTGCAGTGAAACCAGGAACCACGTGGAGAAGGCACCCACACTGAAAATGCCTGGAAGGAACATTGGGGCTTCTTCTCAGTGTCTCTGATGTCGGGTTTTACTGTCCCGGGAAAGTCTCTGCTAACAGCCTGCAGAGCGCTGTGCCCAATATACAGAAACGTCTTGCGGTATCTCCTACAGGGAAAGTGCCAAGAGGGAATTGTCGAGCTTGTTCTCAGTGTCTCTGAGAATTGCTCTGATTATCCGTGTGACCTCTTTGCTAAGACTCTCCAGAGAGCCGTCCTCAAAACCAACACACATCTTGACATATCTCCCTCATTGATCGCAGGGTCTCCAGGAACGGCATTCAATGAGCCAGGAACTTTTCTCCCTACACTGTCCATTGAGTTGTCCTCAAAAGCAATATACATCCTGCTATACCTGCTACATGGGAAGTGCCAGGTGGGAAATGTAGAGCTTGTTCTCCCTGTCTTTGAGTACTGCTTTCTTCTCTCCCCGTTACCTCTTTGCTAACATTCTCGAGAGAGAGTTGTGCTCAAAAGCAAAGCACATATCAAGACCTATCTCCACATGGAAAGTGCCAGCAGGGAAAGGTGGGGACTATTCTTGGACTCGATAGGAACTGCTTCAAGTCACCTAATTCTCTCTCTGCCTACTCTCGCCATAAAGCTAGGCACAAAACCAACCAACACTCTTCTTGCTGTACCTCCAACATGGAAAGAGCCAGGAGGGAATTGTAGGGCTTGTTTCTCAGTGTCTCCAATAACGGCATTCAGTGTGCCACCAACTTTTTCTTCTACACCCTCCAGGAGTTCTCCTCAAAATCCATAAACGTCTTGTTATACGTAAAACAAGCAAAGGGCCCAAAGCGAATTGTATAGCTGTTCTCAGTGTCTCTGAGAATTGCTCTGATTATCCGTGTTACCTCTTTGCTAAGACTCTCCAGAGAGCCATCCTCAAAACCAACACACATCTTGACATATCTCCCACATTGATCGCAGTGTCTCCAGGAACGGCATTCGAGGAGCCAGGAACTTTTCTGCCTACACTGTCTGCGGGCAGTTCCTCAAAACCAATATACATCCTGCTATATCTCCCACATGGAAAGTGCCAGGAGGGAAAAGTGGCGATTATGTTTAGACTTTCTCAGAACTGCTTCAAATCAACTAGATAGCTTTGTGCTGCAAATCTCCCAAGAGCCAAATGTAAAAGCAGCAAACATCTCGCTGTATGTCCCACATCCAAAGCGCTAAGAGAGAGCTTGCTCTCCCTGTCTTTGAGTACTGTTTTCACTGTCCCGGTTACCTCTTTGCTAACATTCTCTTCAGAGCTGCACTGAAACCAGGAACCACGTGGAGAAGGCACCCACACTGAAAATGCCTGGAAGGAACATTGGGGCTTCTTCTCAGTGTCTCTGATGTCGGGTTTTACTGTCCCGGGAAAGTCTCTGCTAACAGCCTGCAGAGCGCTGTGCCCAATATACAGAAACGTCTTGCGGTATCTCCTACAGGGAAAGTGCCAAGAGGGAATTGTCGAGCTTGTTCTCAGTGTCTCTGAGAATTGCTCTGATTATCCGTGTGACCTCTTTGCTAAGACTCTCCAGAGAGCCGTCCTCAAAACCAACACACATCTTGACATATCTCCCTCATTGATCGCAGGGTCTCCAGGAACGGCATTCAATGAGCCAGGAACTTTCCTCCCTACACTGTCCATTGAGTTGTCCTCAAAAGCAATATACATCCTGCTATACCTGCTACATGGGAAGTGCCAGGTGGGAAATGTAGAGCTTGTTCTCCCTGTCTTTGAGTACTGCTTTCTACTCTCCCCGTTACCTCTTTGCTAACATTCTCGAGAGAGAGTTGTGCTCAAAAGCAAAGCACATATCAAGACCTATCTCCACATGGAAAGTGCCAGCAGGGAAAGGTGGGGACTATTCTTGGACTCGATAGGAACTGCTTCAAGTCACCTAATTCTCTCTCTGCCTACTCTCGCCATAAAGCTAGGCACAAAACCAACCAACACTCTTCTTGCTGTACCTCCAACATGGAAAGAGCCAGGAGGGAATTGTAGGGCTTGTTTCTCAGTGTCTCCAATAACGGCATTCAGTGTGCCACCAACTTTTTCTTCTACACCCTCCAGGAGTTCTCCTCAAAATCCATAAACGTCTTGTTATACGTAAAACAAGCAAAGGGCCCAAAGCGAATTGTATAGCTGTTCTCAGTGTCTCTGAGAATTGCTCTGATTATCCGTGTTACCTCTTTGCTAAGACTCTCCAGAGAGCCATCCTCAAAACCAACACACATCTTGACATATCTCCCACATTGATCGCAGTGTCTCCAGGAACGGCATTCGAGGAGCCAGGAACTTTTCTGCCTACACTGTCTGCGGGCAGTTCCTCAAAACCAATATACATCCTGCTATATCTCCCACATGGAAAGTGCCAGGAGGGAAAAGTGGCGATTATGTTTAGACTTTCTCGGAACTGCTTCAAATCAACTAGATAGCTTTGTGCTGCAAATCTCCCAAGAGCCAAATGTAAAAGCCGCAAACATCTCGCTGTATGTCCCACATCCAAAGCGCTAAGAGAGAGCTTGCTCTCCCTGTCTTTGAGTACTGTTTTCACTGTCCCGGTTACCTCTTTGCTAACATTCTCTTCAGAGCTGCACTGAAACCAGGAACCACGTGGAGAAGGCACCCACACTGAAAATGCCTGGAAGGAACATTGGGGCTTCTTCTCAGTGTCTCTGATGTCGGGTTTTACTGTCCCGGGAAAGTCTCTGCTAACAGCCTGCAGAGCGCTGTGCCCAATATACAGAAACGTCTTGCGGTATCTCCTACAGGGAAAGTGCCAAGAGGGAATTGTCGAGCTTGTTCTCAGTGTCTCTGAGAATTGCTCTGATTATCCGTGTGACCTCTTTGCTAAGACTCTCCAGAGAGCCGTCCTCAAAACCAACACACATCTTGACATATCTCCCTCATTGATGGCAGGGTCTCCAGGAACGGCATTCAATGAGCCAGGAACTTTCCTCCCTACACTGTCCATTGAGTTGTCCTCAAAAGCAATATACATCCTGCTATACCTGCTACATGGGAAGTGCCAGGTGGGAAATGTAGAGCTTGTTCTCCCTGTCTTTGAGTACTGCTTTCTACTCTCCCCGTTACCTCTTTGCTAACATTCTCTCGAGAGAGTTGTGCTCAAAAGCAAAGCACATATCAAGACCTATCTCCACATGGAAAGTGCCAGCAGGGAAAGGTGGGGACTATTCTTGGACTCGATAGGAACTGCTTCAAGTCACCTAATTCTCTCTCTGCCTACTCTCGCCATAAAGCTAGGCACAAAACCAACCAACACTCTTCTTGCTGTACCTCCAACATGGAAAGAGCCAGGAGGGAATTGTAGGGCTTGTTTCTCAGTGTCTCCAATAACGGCATTCAGTGTGCCACCAACTTTTTCTTCTACACCCTCCAGGAGTTCTCCTCAAAATCCATAAACGTCTTGTTATACGTAAAACAAGCAAAGGGCCCAAAGCGAATTGTATAGCTGTTCTCAGTGTCTCTGAGAATTGCTCTGATTATCCGTGTTACCTCTTTGCTAAGACTCTCCAGAGAGCCATCCTCAAAACCAACACACATCTTGACATATCTCCCACATTGATCGCAGTGTCTCCAGGAACGGCATTCGAGGAGCCAGGAACTTTTCTGCCTACACTGTCTGCGGGCAGTTCCTCAAAACCAATATACATCCTGCTATATCTCCCACATGGAAAGTGCCAGGAGGGAAAAGTGGCGATTATGTTTAGACTTTCTCGGAACTGCTTCAAATCAACTAGATAGCTTTGTGCTGCAAATCTCCCAAGAGCCAAATGTAAAAGCCGCAAACATCTCGCTGTATGTCCCACATCCAAAGCGCCAAGAGAGAGCTTGCTCTCCCTGTCTTTGAGTACTGTTTTCACTGTCCCGGTTACCTCTTTGCTAACATTCTCTTCAGAGCTGCACTGAAACCAGGAACCACGTGGAGAAGGCACCCACACTGAAAATGCCTGGAAGGAACATTGGGGCTTCTTCTCAGTGTCTCTGATGTCGGGTTTTACTGTCCCGGGAAAGTCTCTGCTAACAGCCTGCAGAGCGCTGTGCCCAATATACAGAAACGTCTTGCGGTATCTCCTACAGGGAAAGTGCCAAGAGGGAATTGTCGAGCTTGTTCTCAGTGTCTCTGAGAATTGCTCTGATTATCCGTGTGACCTCTTTGCTAAGACTCTCCAGAGAGCCGTCCTCAAAACCAACACACATCTTGACATATCTCCCTCATTGATCGCAGGGTCTCCAGGAACGGCATTCAATGAGCCAGGAACTTTTCTCCCTACACTGTCCATTGAGTTGTCCTCAAAAGCAATATACATCCTGCTATACCTGCTACATGGGAAGTGCCAGGTGGGAAATGTAGAGCTTGTTCTCCCTGTCTTTGAGTACTGCTTTCTACTCTCCCCGTTACCTCTTTGCTAACATTCTCTTCTTAGCTGCAGTGAAACCAGGAACCACGTGGAGAAGGCACCCACACTGAAAATGCCTGGAAGGAACATTGGGGCTTCTTCTCAGTGTCTCTGATGTCGGGTTTTACTGTCCCGGGAAAGTCTCTGCTAACAGCCTGCAGAGCGCTGTGCCCAATATACAGAAACGTCTTGCGGTATCTCCTACAGGGAAAGTGCCAAGAGGGAATTGTCGAGCTCGTTCTCAGTGTCTCTGAGAATTGCTCTGATTATCCGTGTGACCTCTTTGCTAAGACTCTCCAGAGAGCCGTCCTCAAAACCAACACACATCTTGACATATCTCCCTCATTGATGGCAGGGTCTCCAGGAACGGCATTCAATGAGCCAGGAACTTTTCTCCCTACACTGTCCATTGAGTTGTCCTCAAAAGCAATATACATCCTGCTATACCTGCTACATGGGAAGTGCCAGGTGGGAAATGTAGAGCTTGTTCTCCCTGTCTTTGAGTACTGCTTTCTTCTCTCCCCGTTACCTCTTTGCTAACATTCTCGAGAGAGAGTTGTGCTCAAAAGCAAAGCACATATCAAGACCTATCTCCACATGGAAAGTGCCAGCAGGGAAAGGTGGGGACTATTCTTGGACTCGATAGGAACTGCTTCAAGTCACCTAATTCTCTCTCTGCCTACTCTCGCCATAAAGCTAGGCACAAAACCAACCAACACTCTTCTTGCTGTACCTCCAACATGGAAAGAGCCAGGAGGGAATTGTAGGGCTTGTTTCTCAGTGTCTCCAATAACGGCATTCAGTGTGCCACCAACTTTTTCTTCTACACCCTCCAGGAGTTCTCCTCAAAATCCATAAACGTCTTGTTATACGTAAAACAAGCAAAGGGCCCAAAGCGAATTGTATAGCTGTTCTCAGTGTCTCTGAGAATTGCTCTGATTATCCGTGTGACCTCTTTGCTAAGACTCTCCAGAGAGCCGTCCTCAAAACCAACACACATCTTGACATATCTCCCACATTGATCGCAGTGCCTCCAGGAACGGCATTCGAGGAGCCAGGAACTTTTCTGCCTACACTGTCTGCGGGCAGTTCCTCAAAACCAATATACATCCTGCTATATCTCCCACATGGAAAGTGCCAGGAGGGAAAAGTGGCGATTATGTTTAGACTTTCTCAGAACTGCTTCAAATCAACTAGATAGCTTTGTGCTGCAAATCTCCCAAGAGCCAAATGTAAAAGCCGCAAACATCTCGCTGTATGTCCCACATCCAAAGCGCCAAGAGAGAGCTTGCTCTCCCTGTCTTTGAGTACTGTTTTCACTGTCCCGGTTACCTCTTTGCTAACATTCTCTTCAGAGCTGCACTGAAACCAGGAACCACGTGGAGAAGGCACCCACACTGAAAATGCCTGGAAGGAACATTGGGGCTTCTTCTCAGTGTCTCTGATGTCGGGTTTTACTGTCCCGGGAAAGTCTCTGCTAACAGCCTGCAGAGCGCTGTGCCCAATATACAGAAACGTCTTGCGGTATCTCCTACAGGGAAAGTGCCAAGAGGGAATTGTCGAGCTTGTTCTCAGTGTCTCTGAGAATTGCTCTGATTATCCGTGTGACCTCTTTGCTAAGACTCTCCAGAGAGCCGTCCTCAAAACCAACACACATCTTGACATATCTCCCTCATTGATGGCAGGGTCTCCAGGAACGGCATTCAATGAGCCAGGAACTTTTCTCCCTACACTGTCCATTGAGTTGTCCTCAAAAGCAATATACATCCTGCTATACCTGCTACATGGGAAGTGCCAGGTGGGAAATGTAGAGCTTGTTCTCCCTGTCTTTGAGTACTGCTTTCTACTCTCCCCGTTACCTCTTTGCTAACATTCTCTCGAGAGAGAGTTGTGCTCAAAAGCAAAGCACATATCAAGACCTATCTCCACATGGAAAGTGCCAGCAGGGAAAGGTGGGGACTATTCTTGGACTCGATAGGAACTGCTTCAAGTCACCTAATTCTCTCTCTGCCTACTCTCGCCATAAAGCTAGGCACAAAACCAACCAACACTCTTCTTGCTGTACCTCCAACATGGAAAGAGCCAGGAGGGAATTGTAGGGCTTGTTTCTCAGTGTCTCCAATAACGGCATTCAGTGTGCCACCAACTTTTTCTTCTACACCCTCCAGGAGTTCTCCTCAAAATCCATAAACGTCTTGTTATACGTAAAACAAGCAAAGGGCCCAAAGCGAATTGTATAGCTGTTCTCAGTGTCTCTGAGAATTGCTCTGATTATCCGTGTTACCTCTTTGCTAAGACTCTCCAGAGAGCCGTCCTCAAAACCAACACACATCTTGACATATCTCCCACATTGATCGCAGTGTCTCCAGGAACGGCATTCGAGGAGCCAGGAACTTTTCTGCCTACACTGTCTGCGGGCAGTTCCTCAAAACCAATATACATCCTGCTATATCTCCCACATGGAAAGTGCCAGGAGGGAAAAGTGGCGATTATGTTTAGACTTTCTCGGAACTGCTTCAAATCAACTAGATAGCTTTGTGCTGCAAATCTCCCAAGAGCCAAATGTAAAAGCCGCAAACATCTCGCTGTATGTCCCACATCCAAAGCGCCAAGAGAGAGCTTGCTCTCCCTGTCTTTGAGTACTGTTTTCACTGTCCCGGTTACCTCTTTGCTAACATTCTCTTCAGAGCTGCACTGAAACCAGGAACCACGTGGAGAAGGCACCCACACTGAAAATGCCTGGAAGGAACATTGGGGCTTCTTCTCAGTGTCTCTGATGTCGGGTTTTACTGTCCCGGGAAAGTCTCTGCTAACACCCTGCAGAGCGCTGTGCCCAATATACAGAAACGTCTTGCGGTATCTCCTACAGGGAAAGTGCCAAGAGGGAATTGTCGAGCTTGTTCTCAGTGTCTCTGAGAATTGCTCTGATTATCCGTGTGACCTCTTTGCTAAGACTCTCCAGAGAGCCGTCCTCAAAACCAACACACATCTTGACATATCTCCCTCATTGATGGCAGGGTCTCCAGGAACGGCATTCAATGAGCCAGGAACTTTTCTCCCTACACTGTCCATTGAGTTGTCCTCAAAAGCAATATACATCCTGCTATACCTGCTACATGGGAAGTGCCAGGTGGGAAATGTAGAGCTTGTTCTCCCTGTCTTTGAGTACTGCTTTCTACTCTCCCCGTTACCTCTTTGCTAACATTCTCTCGAGAGAGAGTTGTGCTCAAAAGCAAAGCACATATCAAGACCTATCTCCACATGGAAAGTGCCAGCAGGGAAAGGTGGGGACTATTCTTGGACTCGATAGGAACTGCTTCAAGTCACCTAATTCTCTCTCTGCCTACTCTCGCCATAAAGCTAGGCACAAAACCAACCAACACTCTTCTTGCTGTACCTCCAACATGGAAAGAGCCAGGAGGGAATTGTAGGGCTTGTTTCTCAGTGTCTCCAATAACGGCATTCAGTGTGCCACCAACTTTTTCTTCTACACCCTCCAGGAGTTCTCCTCAAAATCCATAAACGTCTTGTTATACGTAAAACAAGCAAAGGGCCCAAAGCGAATTGTATAGCTGTTCTCAGTGTCTCTGAGAATTGCTCTGATTATCCGTGTTACCTCTTTGCTAAGACTCTCCAGAGAGCCGTCCTCAAAACCAACACACATCTTGACATATCTCCCACATTGATCGCAGTGTCTCCAGGAACGGCATTCGAGGAGCCAGGAACTTTTCTGCCTACACTGTCTGCGGGCAGTTCCTCAAAACCAATATACATCCTGCTATATCTCCCACATGGAAAGTGCCAGGAGGGAAAAGTGGCGATTATGTTTAGACTTTCTCGGAACTGCTTCAAATCAACTAGATAGCTTTGTGCTGCAAATCTCCCAAGAGCCAAATGTAAAAGCCGCAAACATCTCGCTGTATGTCCCACATCCAAAGCGCCAAGAGAGAGCTTGCTCTCCCTGTCTTTGAGTACTGTTTTCACTGTCCCGGTTACCTCTTTGCTAACATTCTCTTCAGAGCTGCAGTGAAACCAGGAACCACGTGGAGAAGGCACCCACACTGAAAATGCCTGGAAGGAACATTGGGGCTTCTTCTCAGTGTCTCTGATGTCGGGTTTTACTGTCCCGGGAAAGTCTCTGCTAACAGCCTGCAGAGCGCTGTGCCCAATATACAGAAACGTCTTGCGGTATCTCCTACAGGGAAAGTGCCAAGAGGGAATTGTCGAGCTTGTTCTCAGTGTCTCTGAGAATTGCTCTGATTATCCGTGTGACCTCTTTGCTAAGACTCTCCAGAGAGCCGTCCTCAAAACCAACACACATCTTGACATATCTCCCTCATTGATCGCAGGGTCTCCAGGAACGGCATTCAATGAGCCAGGAACTTTTCTCCCTACACTGTCCATTGAGTTGTCCTCAAAAGCAATATACATCCTGCTATACCTGCTACATGGGAAGTGCCAGGTGGGAAATGTAGAGCTTGTTCTCCCTGTCTTTGAGTACTGCTTTCTTCTCTCCCCGTTACCTCTTTGCTAACATTCTCGAGAGAGAGTTGTGCTCAAAAGCAAAGCACATATCAAGACCTATCTCCACATGGAAAGTGCCAGCAGGGAAAGGTGGGGACTATTCTTGGACTCGATAGGAACTGCTTCAAGTCACCTAATTCTCTCTCTGCCTACTCTCGCCATAAAGCTAGGCACAAAACCAACCAACACTCTTCTTGCTGTACCTCCAACATGGAAAGAGCCAGGAGGGAATTGTAGGGCTTGTTTCTCAGTGTCTCCAATAACGGCATTCAGTGTGCCACCAACTTTTTCTTCTACACCCTCCAGGAGTTCTCCTCAAAATCCATAAACGTCTTGTTATACGTAAAACAAGCAAAGGGCCCAAAGCGAATTGTATAGCTGTTCTCAGTGTCTCTGAGAATTGCTCTGATTATCCGTGTTACCTCTTTGCTAAGACTCTCCAGAGAGCCGTCCTCAAAACCAACACACATCTTGACATATCTCCCACATTGATCGCAGTGTCTCCAGGAACGGCATTCGAGGAGCCAGGAACTTTTCTGCCTACACTGTCTGCGGGCAGTTCCTCAAAACCAATATACATCCTGCTATATCTCCCACGTGGAAAGTGCCAGGAGGGAAAAGTGGCGATTATGTTTAGACTTTCTCGGAACTGCTTCAAATCAACTAGATAGCTTTGTGCTGCAAATCTCCCAAGAGCCAAATGTAAAAGCCGCAAACATCTCGCTGTATGTCCCACATCCAAAGCGCCAAGAGAGAGCTTGCTCTCCCTGTCTTTGAGTACTGTTTTCACTGTCCCGGTTACCTCTTTGCTAACATTCTCTTCAGAGCTGCAGTGAAACCAGGAACCACGTGGAGAAGGCACCCACACTGAAAATGCCTGGAAGGAACATTGGGGCTTCTTCTCAGTGTCTCTGATGTCGGGTTTTACTGTCCCGGGAAAGTCTCTGCTAACAGCCTGCAGAGCGCTGTGCCCAATATACAGAAACGTCTTGCGGTATCTCCTACAGGGAAAGTGCCAAGAGGGAATTGTCGAGCTTGTTCTCAGTGTCTCTGAGAATTGCTCTGATTATCCGTGTGACCTCTTTGCTAAGACTCTCCAGAGAGCCGTCCTCAAAACCAACACACATCTTGACATATCTCCCTCATTGATCGCAGGGTCTCCAGGAACGGCATTCAATGAGCCAGGAACTTTTCTCCCTACACTGTCCATTGAGTTGTCCTCAAAAGCAATATACATCCTGCTATACCTGCTACATGGGAAGTGCCAGGTGGGAAATGTAGAGCTTGTTCTCCCTGTCTTTGAGTACTGCTTTCTTCTCTCCCCGTTACCTCTTTGCTAACATTCTCTCGAGAGAGTTGTGCTCAAAAGCAAAGCACATATCAAGACCTATCTCCACATGGAAAGTGCCAGCAGGGAAAGGTGGGGACTATTCTTGGACTCGATAGGAACTGCTTCAAGTCACCTAATTCTCTCTCTGCCTACTCTCGCCATAAAGCTAGGCACAAAACCAACCAACACTCTTCTTGCTGTACCTCCAACATGGAAAGAGCCAGGAGGGAATTGTAGGGCTTGTTTCTCAGTGTCTCCAATAACGGCATTCAGTGTGCCACCAACTTTTTCTTCTACACCCTCCAGGAGTTCTCCTCAAAATCCATAAACGTCTTGTTATACGTAAAACAAGCAAAGGGCCCAAAGCGAATTGTATAGCTGTTCTCAGTGTCTCTGAGAATTGCTCTGATTATCCGTGTTACCTCTTTGCTAAGACTCTCCAGAGAGCCGTCCTCAAAACCAACACACATCTTGACATATCTCCCACATTGATCGCAGTGTCTCCAGGAACGGCATTCGAGGAGCCAGGAACTTTTCTGCCTACACTGTCTGCGGGCAGTTCCTCAAAACCAATATACATCCTGCTATATCTCCCACATGGAAAGTGCCAGGAGGGAAAAGTGGCGATTATGTTTAGACTTTCTCGGAACTGCTTCAAATCAACTAGATAGCTTTGTGCTGCAAATCTCCCAAGAGCCAAATGTAAAAGCAGCAAACATCTCGCTGTATGTCCCACATCCAAAGCGCCAAGAGAGAGCTTGCTCTCCCTGTCTTTGAGTACTGTTTTCACTGTCCCGGTTACCTCTTTGCTAACATTCTCTTCAGAGCTGCACTGAAACCAGGAACCACGTGGAGAAGGCACCCACACTGAAAATGCCTGGAAGGAACATTGGGGCTTCTTCTCAGTGTCTCTGATGTCGGGTTTTACTGTCCCGGGAAAGTCTCTGCTAACAGCCTGCAGAGCGCTGTGCCCAATATACAGAAACGTCTTGCGGTATCTCCTACAGGGAAAGTGCCAAGAGGGAATTGTCGAGCTTGTTCTCAGTGTCTCTGAGAATTGCTCTGATTATCCGTGTGACCTCTTTGCTAAGACTCTCCAGAGAGCCGTCCTCAAAACCAACACACATCTTGACATATCTCCCTCATTGATGGCAGGGTCTCCAGGAACGGCATTCAATGAGCCAGGAACTTTTCTCCCTACACTGTCCATTGAGTTGTCCTCAAAAGCAATATACATCCTGCTATACCTGCTACATGGGAAGTGCCAGGTGGGAAATGTAGAGCTTGTTCTCCCTGTCTTTGAGTACTGCTTTCTACTCTCCCCGTTACCTCTTTGCTAACATTCTCTCGAGAGAGAGTTGTGCTCAAAAGCAAAGCACATATCAAGACCTATCTCCACATGGAAAGTGCCAGCAGGGAAAGGTGGGGACTATTCTTGGACTCGATAGGAACTGCTTCAAGTCACCTAATTCTCTCTCTGCCTACTCTCACCATAAAGCTAGGCACAAAACCAACCAACACTCTTCTTGCTGTACCTCCAACATGGAAAGAGCCAGGAGGGAATTGTAGGGCTTGTTTCTCAGTGTCTCCAATAACGGCATGCTGTGTGCCACCAACTTTTTCTTCTACACCCTCCAGGAGTTCTCCTCAAAATCCATAAACGTCTTGTTATACGTAAAACAAGCAAAGGGCCCAAAGCGAATTGTATAGCTGTTCTCAGTGTCTCTGAGAATTGCTCTGATTATCCGTGTTACCTCTTTGCTAAGACTCTCCAGAGAGCCGTCCTCAAAACCAACACACATCTTGACATATCTCCCACATTGATCGCAGTGTCTCCAGGAACGGCATTCAAGGAGCCAGGAACTTTTCTGCCTACACTGTCTGCGGGCAGTTCCTCAAAACCAATATACATCCTGCTATATCTCCCACATGGAAAGTGCCAGGAGGGAAAAGTGGCGATTATGTTTAGACTTTCTCGGAACTGCTTCAAATCAACTAGATAGCTTTGTGCTGCAAATCTCCCAAGAGCCAAATGTAAAAGCCGCAAACATCTCGCTGTATGTCCCACATCCAAAGCGCCAAGAGAGAGCTTGCTCTCCCTGTCTTTGAGTACTGTTTTCACTGTCCCGGTTACCTCTTTGCTAACATTCTCTTCAGAGCTGCACTGAAACCAGGAACCACGTGGAGAAGGCACCCACACTGAAAATGCCTGGAAGGAACATTGGGGCTTCTTCTCAGTGTCTCTGATGTCGGGTTTTACTGTCCCGGGAAAGTCTCTGCTAACAGCCTGCAGAGCGCTGTGCCCAATATACAGAAACGTCTTGCAGTATCTCCTACAGGGAAAGTGCCAAGAGGGAATTGTCGAGCTTGTTCTCAGTGTCTCTGAGAATTGCTCTGATTATCCGTGTGACCTCTTTGCTAAGACTCTCCAGAGAGCCGTCCTCAAAACCAACACACATCTTGACATATCTCCCTCATTGATCGCAGGGTCTCCAGGAACGGCATTCAATGAGCCAGGAACTTTTCTCCCTACACTGTCCATTGAGTTGTCCTCAAAAGCAATATACATCCTGCTATACCTGCTACATGGGAAGTGCCAGGTGGGAAATGTAGAGCTTGTTCTCCCTGTCTTTGAGTACTGCTTTCTACTCTCCCCGTTACCTCTTTGCTAACATTCTCTCGAGAGAGTTGTGCTCAAAAGCAAAGCACATATCAAGACCTATCTCCACATGGAAAGTGCCAGCAGGGAAAGGTGGGGACTATTCTTGGACTCGATAGGAACTGCTTCAAGTCACCTAATTCTCTCTCTGCCTACTCTCGCCATAAAGCTAGGCACAAAACCAACCAACACTCTTCTTGCTGTACCTCCAACATGGAAAGAGCCAGGAGGGAATTGTAGGGCTTGTTTCTCAGTGTCTCCAATAACGGCATTCAGTGTGCCACCAACTTTTTCTTCTACACCCTCCAGGAGTTCTCCTCAAAATCCATAAACGTCTTGTTATACGTAAAACAAGCAAAGGGCCCAAAGCGAATTGTATAGCTGTTCTCAGTGTCTCTGAGAATTGCTCTGATTATCCGTGTTACCTCTTTGCTAAGACTCTCCAGAGAGCCGTCCTCAAAACCAACACACATCTTGACATATCTCCCACATTGATCGCAGTGTCTCCAGGAACGGCATTCGAGGAGCCAGGAACTTTTCTGCCTACACTGTCTGCGGGCAGTTCCTCAAAACCAATATACATCCTGCTATATCTCCCACATGGAAAGTGCCAGGAGGGAAAAGTGGCGATTATGTTTAGACTTTCTCGGAACTGCTTCAAATCAACTAGATAGCTTTGTGCTGCAAATCTCCCAAGAGCCAAATGTAAAAGCCGCAAACATCTCGCTGTATGTCCCACATCCAAAGCGCCAAGAGAGAGCTTGCTCTCCCTGTCTTTGAGTACTGTTTTCACTGTCCCGGTTACCTCTTTGCTAACATTCTCTTCAGAGCTGCACTGAAACCAGGAACCACGTGGAGAAGGCACCCACACTGAAAATGCCTGGAAGGAACATTGGGGCTTCTTCTCAGTGTCTCTGATGTCGGGTTTTACTGTCCCGGGAAAGTCTCTGCTAACAGCCTGCAGAGCGCTGTGCCCAATATACAGAAACGTCTTGCGGTATCTCCTACAGGGAAAGTGCCAAGAGGGAATTGTCGAGCTTGTTCTCAGTGTCTCTGAGAATTGCTCTGATTATCCGTGTGACCTCTTTGCTAAGACTCTCCAGAGAGCCGTCCTCAAAACCAACACACATCTTGACATATCTCCCTCATTGATGGCAGGGTCTCCAGGAAGGGCATTCAATGAGCCAGGAACTTTTCTCCCTACACTGTCCATTGAGTTGTCCTCAAAAGCAATATACATCCTGCTATACCTGCTACATGGGAAGTGCCAGGTGGGAAATGTAGAGCTTGTTCTCCCTGTCTTTGAGTACTGCTTTCTTCTCTCCCCGTTACCTCTTTGCTAACATTCTCTCGAGAGAGTTGTGCTCAAAAGCAAAGCACATATCAAGACCTATCTCCACATGGAAAGTGCCAGCAGGGAAAGGTGGGGACTATTCTTGGACTCGATAGGAACTGCTTCAAGTCACCTAATTCTCTCTCTGCCTACTCTCGCCATAAAGCTAGGCACAAAACCAACCAACACTCTTCTTGCTGTACCTCCAACATGGAAAGAGCCAGGAGGGAATTGTAGGGCTTGTTTCTCAGTGTCTCCAATAACGGCATTCAGTGTGCCACCAACTTTTTCTTCTACACCCTCCAGGAGTTCTCCTCAAAATCCATAAACGTCTTGTTATACGTAAAACAAGCAAAGGGCCCAAAGCGAATTGTATAGCTGTTCTCAGTGTCTCTGAGAATTGCTCTGATTATCCGTGTTACCTCTTTGCTAAGACTCTCCAGAGAGCCGTCCTCAAAACCAACACACATCTTGACATATCTCCCACATTGATCGCAGTGTCTCCAGGAACGGCATTCGAGGAGCCAGGAACTTTTCTGCCTACACTGTCTGCGGGCAGTTCCTCAAAACCAATATACATCCTGCTATATCTCCCACGTGGAAAGTGCCAGGAGGGAAAAGTGGCGATTATGTTTAGACTTTCTCGGAACTGCTTCAAATCAACTAGATAGCTTTGTGCTGCAAATCTCCCAAGAGCCAAATGTAAAAGCCGCAAACATCTCGCTGTATGTCCCACATCCAAAGCGCCAAGAGAGAGCTTGCTCTCCCTGTCTTTGAGTACTGTTTTCACTGTCCCGGTTACCTCTTTGCTAACATTCTCTTCAGAGCTGCACTGAAACCAGGAACCACGTGGAGAAGGCACCCACACTGAAAATGCCTGGAAGGAACATTGGGGCTTCTTCTCAGTGTCTCTGATGTCGGGTTTTACTGTCCCGGGAAAGTCTCTGCTAACAGCCTGCAGAGCGCTGTGCCCAATATACAGAAACGTCTTGCGGTATCTCCTACAGGGAAAGTGCCAAGAGGGAATTGTCGAGCTCGTTCTCAGTGTCTCTGAGAATTGCTCTGATTATCCGTGTGACCTCTTTGCTAAGACTCTCCAGAGAGCCGTCCTCAAAACCAACACACATCTTGACATATCTCCCTCATTGATCGCAGGGTCTCCAGGAACGGCATTCAATGAGCCAGGAACTTTTCTCCCTACACTGTCCATTGAGTTGTCCTCAAAAGCAATATACATCCTGCTATACCTGCTACATGGGAAGTGCCAGGTGGGAAATGTAGAGCTTGTTCTCCCTGTCTTTGAGTACTGCTTTCTTCTCTCCCCGTTACCTCTTTGCTAACATTCTCTCGAGAGAGTTGTGCTCAAAAGCAAAGCACATATCAAGACCTATCTCCACATGGAAAGTGCCAGCAGGGAAAGGTGGGGACTATTCTTGGACTCGATAGGAACTGCTTCAAGTCACCTAATTCTCTCTCTGCCTACTCTCGCCATAAAGCTAGGCACAAAACCAACCAACACTCTTCTTGCTGTACCTCCAACATGGAAAGAGCCAGGAGGGAATTGTAGGGCTTGTTTCTCAGTGTCTCCAATAACGGCATTCAGTGTGCCACCAACTTTTTCTTCTACACCCTCCAGGAGTTCTCCTCAAAATCCATAAACGTCTTGTTATACGTAAAACAAGCAAAGGGCCCAAAGCGAATTGTATAGCTGTTCTCAGTGTCTCTGAGAATTGCTCTGATTATCCGTGTTACCTCTTTGCTAAGACTCTCCAGAGAGCCGTCCTCAAAACCAACACACATCTTGACATATCTCCCACATTGATCGCAGTGTCTCCAGGAACGGCATTCGAGGAGCCAGGAACTTTTCTGCCTACACTGTCTGCGGGCAGTTCCTCAAAACCAATATACATCCTGCTATATCTCCCACGTGGAAAGTGCCAGGAGGGAAAAGTGGCGATTATGTTTAGACTTTCTCGGAACTGCTTCAAATCAACTAGATAGCTTTGTGCTGCAAATCTCCCAAGAGCCAAATGTAAAAGCCGCAAACATCTCGCTGTATGTCCCACATCCAAAGCGCCAAGAGAGAGCTTGCTCTCCCTGTCTTTGAGTACTGTTTTCACTGTCCCGGTTACCTCTTTGCTAACATTCTCTTCAGAGCTGCAGTGAAACCAGGAACCACGTGGAGAAGGCACCCACACTGAAAATGCCTGGAAGGAACATTGGGGCTTCTTCTCAGTGTCTCTGATGTCGGGTTTTACTGTCCCGGGAAAGTCTCTGCTAACAGCCTGCAGAGCGCTGTGCCCAATATACAGAAACGTCTTGCGGTATCTCCTACAGGGAAAGTGCCAAGAGGGAATTGTCGAGCTTGTTCTCAGTGTCTCTGAGAATTGCTCTGATTATCCGTGTGACCTCTTTGCTAAGACTCTCCAGAGAGCCGTCCTCAAAACCAACACACATCTTGACATATCTCCCTCATTGATCGCAGGGTCTCCAGGAACGGCATTCAATGAGCCAGGAACTTTTCTCCCTACACTGTCCATTGAGTTGTCCTCAAAAGCAATATACATCCTGCTATACCTGCTACATGGGAAGTGCCAGGTGGGAAATGTAGAGCTTGTTCTCCCTGTCTTTGAGTACTGCTTTCTTCTCTCCCCGTTACCTCTTTGCTAACATTCTCTCGAGAGAGTTGTGCTCAAAAGCAAAGCACATATCAAGACCTATCTCCACATGGAAAGTGCCAGCAGGGAAAGGTGGGGACTATTCTTGGACTCGATAGGAACTGCTTCAAGTCACCTAATTCTCTCTCTGCCTACTCTCGCCATAAAGCTAGGCACAAAACCAACCAACACTCTTCTTGCTGTACCTCCAACATGGAAAGAGCCAGGAGGGAATTGTAGGGCTTGTTTCTCAGTGTCTCCAATAACGGCATTCAGTGTGCCACCAACTTTTTCTTCTACACCCTCCAGGAGTTCTCCTCAAAATCCATAAACGTCTTGTTATACGTAAAACAAGCAAAGGGCCCAAAGCGAATTGTATAGCTGTTCTCAGTGTCTCTGAGAATTGCTCTGATTATCCGTGTTACCTCTTTGCTAAGACTCTCCAGAGAGCCGTCCTCAAAACCAACACACATCTTGACATATCTCCCACATTGATCGCAGTGTCTCCAGGAACGGCATTCGAGGAGCCAGGAACTTTTCTGCCTACACTGTCTGCGGGCAGTTCCTCAAAACCAATATACATCCTGCTATATCTCCCACATGGAAAGTGCCAGGAGGGAAAAGTGGCGATTATGTTTAGACTTTCTCAGAACTGCTTCAAATCAACTAGATAGCTTTGTGCTGCAAATCTCCCAAGAGCCAAATGTAAAAGCAGCAAACATCTCGCTGTATGTCCCACATCCAAAGCGCCAAGAGAGAGCTTGCTCTCCCTGTCTTTGAGTACTGTTTTCACTGTCCCGGTTACCTCTTTGCTAACATTCTCTTCAGAGCTGCACTGAAACCAGGAACCACGTGGAGAAGGCACCCACACTGAAAATGCCTGGAAGGAACATTGGGGCTTCTTCTCAGTGTCTCTGATGTCGGGTTTTACTGTCCCGGGAAAGTCTCTGCTAACAGCCTGCAGAGCGCTGTGCCCAATATACAGAAACGTCTTGCGGTATCTCCTACAGGGAAAGTGCCAAGAGGGAATTGTCGAGCTTGTTCTCAGTGTCTCTGAGAATTGCTCTGATTATCCATGTGACCTCTTTGCTAAGACTCTCCAGAGAGCCGTCCTCAAAACCAACACACATCTTGACATATCTCCCTCATTGATGGCAGGGTCTCCAGGAACGGCATTCAATGAGCCAGGAACTTTTCTCCCTACACTGTCCATTGAGTTGTCCTCAAAAGCAATATACATCCTGCTATACCTGCTACATGGGAAGTGCCAGGTGGGAAATGTAGAGCTTGTTCTCCCTGTCTTTGAGTACTGCTTTCTACTCTCCCCGTTACCTCTTTGCTAACATTCTCTCGAGAGAGAGTTGTGCTCAAAAGCAAAGCACATATCAAGACCTATCTCCACATGGAAAGTGCCAGCAGGGAAAGGTGGGGACTATTCTTGGACTCGATAGGAACTGCTTCAAGTCACCTAATTCTCTCTCTGCCTACTCTCGCCATAAAGCTAGGCACAAAACCAACCAACACTCTTCTTGCTGTACCTCCAACATGGAAAGAGCCAGGAGGGAATTGTAGGGCTTGTTTCTCAGTGTCTCCAATAACGGCATGCTGTGTGCCACCAACTTTTTCTTCTACACCCTCCAGGAGTTCTCCTCAAAATCCATAAACGTCTTGTTATACGTAAAACAAGCAAAGGGCCCAAAGCGAATTGTATAGCTGTTCTCAGTGTCTCTGAGAATTGCTCTGATTATCCGTGTTACCTCTTTGCTAAGACTCTCCAGAGAGCCGTCCTCAAAACCAACACACATCTTGACATATCTCCCACATTGATCGCAGTGTCTCCAGGAACGGCATTCAAGGAGCCAGGAACTTTTCTGCCTACACTGTCTGCGGGCAGTTCCTCAAAACCAATATACATCCTGCTATATCTCCCACATGGAAAGTGCCAGGAGGGAAAAGTGGCGATTATGTTTAGACTTTCTCGGAACTGCTTCAAATCAACTAGATAGCTTTGTGCTGCAAATCTCCCAAGAGCCAAATGTAAAAGCCGCAAACATCTCGCTGTATGTCCCACATCCAAAGCGCCAAGAGAGAGCTTGCTCTCCCTGTCTTTGAGTACTGTTTTCACTGTCCCGGTTACCTCTTTGCTAACATTCTCTTCAGAGCTGCACTGAAACCAGGAACCACGTGGAGAAGGCACCCACACTGAAAATGCCTGGAAGGAACATTGGGGCTTCTTCTCAGTGTCTCTGATGTCGGGTTTTACTGTCCCGGGAAAGTCTCTGCTAACAGCCTGCAGAGCGCTGTGCCCAATATACAGAAACGTCTTGCAGTATCTCCTACAGGGAAAGTGCCAAGAGGGAATTGTCGAGCTTGTTCTCAGTGTCTCTGAGAATTGCTCTGATTATCCGTGTGACCTCTTTGCTAAGACTCTCCAGAGAGCCGTCCTCAAAACCAACACACATCTTGACATATCTCCCTCATTGATGGCAGGGTCTCCAGGAACGGCATTCAATGAGCCAGGAACTTTTCTCCCTACACTGTCCATTGAGTTGTCCTCAAAAGCAATATACATCCTGCTATACCTGCTACATGGGAAGTGCCAGGTGGGAAATGTAGAGCTTGTTCTCCCTGTCTTTGAGTACTGCTTTCTACTCTCCCCGTTACCTCTTTGCTAACATTCTCTCGAGAGAGTTGTGCTCAAAAGCAAAGCACATATCAAGACCTATCTCCACATGGAAAGTGCCAGCAGGGAAAGGTGGGGACTATTCTTGGACTCGATAGGAACTGCTTCAAGTCACCTAATTCTCTCTCTGCCTACTCTCGCCATAAAGCTAGGCACAAAACCAACCAACACTCTTCTTGCTGTACCTCCAACATGGAAAGAGCCAGGAGGGAATTGTAGGGCTTGTTTCTCAGTGTCTCCAATAACGGCATTCAGTGTGCCACCAACTTTTTCTTCTACACCCTCCAGGAGTTCTCCTCAAAATCCATAAACGTCTTGTTATACGTAAAACAAGCAAAGGGCCCAAAGCGAATTGTATAGCTGTTCTCAGTGTCTCTGAGAATTGCTCTGATTATCCGTGTGACCTCTTTGCTAAGACTCTCCAGAGAGCCGTCCTCAAAACCAACACACATCTTGACATATCTCCCACATTGATCGCAGTGTCTCCAGGAACGGCATTCGAGGAGCCAGGAACTTTTCTGCCTACACTGTCTGCGGGCAGTTCCTCAAAACCAATATACATCCTGCTATATCTCCCACATGGAAAGTGCCAGGAGGGAAAAGTGGCGATTATGTTTAGACTTTCTCAGAACTGCTTCAAATCAACTAGATAGCTTTGTGCTGCAAATCTCCCAAGAGCCAAATGTAAAAGCAGCAAACATCTCGCTGTATGTCCCACATCCAAAGCGCCAAGAGAGAGCTTGCTCTCCCTGTCTTTGAGTACTGTTTTCACTGTCCCGGTTACCTCTTTGCTAACATTCTCTTCAGAGCTGCACTGAAACCAGGAACCACGTGGAGAAGGCACCCACACTGAAAATGCCTGGAAGGAACATTGGGGCTTCTTCTCAGTGTCTCTGATGTCGGGTTTTACTGTCCCGGGAAAGTCTCTGCTAACAGCCTGCAGAGCGCTGTGCCCAATATACAGAAACGTCTTGCGGTATCTCCTACAGGGAAAGTGCCAAGAGGGAATTGTCGAGCTTGTTCTCAGTGTCTCTGAGAATTGCTCTGATTATCCGTGTGACCTCTTTGCTAAGACTCTCCAGAGAGCCGTCCTCAAAACCAACACACATCTTGACATATCTCCCTCATTGATCACAGGGTCTCCAGGAACGGCATTCAATGAGCCAGGAACTTTTCTCCCTACACTGTCCATTGAGTTGTCCTCAAAAGCAATATACATCCTGCTATACCTGCTACATGGGAAGTGCCAGGTGGGAAATGTAGAGCTTGTTCTCCCTGTCTTTGAGTACTGCTTTCTACTCTCCCCGTTACCTCTTTGCTAACATTCTCTCGAGAGAGTTGTGCTCAAAAGCAAAGCACATATCAAGACCTATCTCCACATGGAAAGTGCCAGCAGGGAAAGGTGGGGACTATTCTTGGACTCGATAGGAACTGCTTCAAGTCACCTAATTCTCTCTCTGCCTACTCTCGCCATAAAGCTAGGCACAAAACCAACCAACGCTCTTCTTGCTGTACCTCCAACATGGAAAGAGCCAGGAGGGAATTGTAGGGCTTGTTTCTCAGTGTCTCCAATAACGGCATTCAGTGTGCCACCAACTTTTTCTTCTACACCCTCCAGGAGTTCTCCTCAAAATCCATAAACGTCTTGTTATACGTAAAACAAGCAAAGGGCCCAAAGCGAATTGTATAGCTGTTCTCAGTGTCTCTGAGAATTGCTCTGATTATCCGTGTTACCTCTTTGCTAAGACTCTCCAGAGAGCCGTCCTCAAAACCAACACACATCTTGACATATCTCCCACATTGATCGCAGTGTCTCCAGGAACGGCATTCGAGGAGCCAGGAACTTTTCTGCCTACACTGTCTGCGGACAGTTCCTCAAAACCAATATACATCCTGCTATATCTCCCACATGGAAAGTGCCAGGAGGGAAAAGTGGCGATTATGTTTAGACTTTCTCGGAACTGCTTCAAATCAACTAGATAGCTTTGTGCTGCAAATCTCCCAAGAGCCAAATGTAAAAGCAGCAAACATCTCGCTGTATGTCCCACATCCAAAGCGCCAAGAGAGAGCTTGCTCTCCCTGTCTTTGAGTACTGTTTTCACTGTCCCGGTTACCTCTTTGCTAACATTCTCTTCAGAGCTGCACTGAAACCAGGAACCACGTGGAGAAGGCACCCACACTGAAAATGCCTGGAAGGAACATTGGGGCTTCTTCTCAGTGTCTCTGATGTCGGGTTTTACTGTCCCGGGAAAGTCTCTGCTAACAGCCTGCAGAGCGCTGTGCCCAATATACAGAAACGTCTTGCGGTATCTCCTACAGGGAAAGTGCCAAGAGGGAATTGTCGAGTTCGTTCTCAGTGTCTCTGAGAATTGCTCTGATTATCCGTGTGACCTCTTTGCTAAGACTCTCCAGAGAGCCGTCCTCAAAACCAACACACATCTTGACATATCTCCCTCATTGATCGCAGGGTCTCCAGGAACGGCATTCAATGAGCCAGGAACTTTTCTCCCTACACTGTCCATTGAGTTGTCCTCAAAAGCAATATACATCCTGCTATACCTGCTACATGGGAAGTGCCAGGTGGGAAATGTAGAGCTTGTTCTCCCTGTCTTTGAGTACTGCTTTCTACTCTCCCCGTTACCTCTTTGCTAACATTCTCGAGAGAGAGTTGTGCTCAAAAGCAAAGCACATATCAAGACCTATCTCCACATGGAAAGTGCCAGCAGGGAAAGGTGGGGACTATTCTTGGACTCGATAGGAACTGCTTCAAGTCACCTAATTCTCTCTCTGCCTACTCTCGCCATAAAGCTAGGCACAAAACCAACCAACACTCTTCTTGCTGTACCTCCAACATGGAAAGAGCCAGGAGGGAATTGTAGGGCTTGTTTCTCAGTGTCTCCAATAACGGCATTCAGTGTGCCACCAACTTTTTCTTCTACACCCTCCAGGAGTTCTCCTCAAAATCCATAAACGTCTTGTTATACGTAAAACAAGCAAAGGGCCCAAAGCGAATTGTATAGCTGTTCTCAGTGTCTCTGAGAATTGCTCTGATTATCCGTGTGACCTCTTTGCTAAGACTCTCCAGAGAGCCGTCCTCAAAACCAACACACATCTTGACATATCTCCCACATTGATCGCAGTGTCTCCAGGAACGGCATTCGAGGAGCCAGGAACTTTTCTGCCTACACTGTCTGCGGGCAGTTCCTCAAAACCAATATACATCCTGCTATATCTCCCACATGGAAAGTGCCAGGAGGGAAAAGTGGCGATTATGTTTAGACTTTCTCGGAACTGCTTCAAATCAACTAGATAGCTTTGTGCTGCAAATCTCCCAAGAGCCAAATGTAAAAGCAGCAAACATCTCGCTGTATGTCCCACATCCAAAGCGCCAAGAGAGAGCTTGCTCTCCCTGTCTTTGAGTACTGTTTTCACTGTCCCGGTTACCTCTTTGCTAACATTCTCTTCAGAGCTGCACTGAAACCAGGAACCACGTGGAGAAGGCACCCACACTGAAAATGCCTGGAAGGAACATTGGGGCTTCTTCTCAGTGTCTCTGATGTCGGGTTTTACTGTCCCGGGAAAGTCTCTGCTAACACCCTGCAGAGCGCCGTGGCCAATATACAGAAACGTCTTGCGGTATCTCCTACAGGGAAAGTGCCAAGAGGGAATTGTCGAGCTCGTTCTCAGTGTCTCTGAGAATTGCTCTGATTATCCGTGTGACCTCTTTGCTAAGACTCTCCAGAGAGCCGTCCTCAAAACCAACACACATCTTGACATATCTCCCTCATTGATGGCAGGGTCTCCAGGAACGGCATTCAATGAGCCAGGAACTTTTCTCCCTACACTGTCCATTGAGTTGTCCTCAAAAGCAATATACCTCCTGCTATACCTGCTACATGGGAAGTGCCAGGTGGGAAATGTAGAGCTTGTTCTCCCTGTCTTTGAGTACTGCTTTCTACTCTCCCCGTTACCTCTTTGCTAACATTCTCTCGAGAGAGTTGTGCTCAAAAGCAAAGCACATATCAAGACCTATCTCCACATGGAAAGTGCCAGCAGGGAAAGGTGGGGACTATTCTTGGACTCGATAGGAACTGCTTCAAGTCACCTAATTCTCTCTCTGCCTACTCTCGCCATAAAGCTAGGCACAAAACCAACCAACACTCTTCTTGCTGTACCTCCAACATGGAAAGAGCCAGGAGGGAATTGTAGGGCTTGTTTCTCAGTGTCTCCAATAACGGCATTCAGTGTGCCACCAACTTTTTCTTCTACACCCTCCAGGAGTTCTCCTCAAAATCCATAAACGTCTTGTTATACGTAAAACAAGCAAAGGGCCCAAAGCGAATTGTATAGCTGTTCTCAGTGTCTCTGAGAATTGCTCTGATTATCCGTGTTACCTCTTTGCTAAGACTCTCCAGAGAGCCGTCCTCAAAACCAACACACATCTTGACATATCTCCCACATTGATCGCAGTGTCTCCAGGAACGGCATTCGAGGAGCCAGGAACTTTTCTGCCTACACTGTCTGCGGGCAGTTCCTCAAAACCAATATACATCCTGCTATATCTCCCACATGGAAAGTGCCAGGAGGGAAAAGTGGCGATTATGTTTAGACTTTCTCAGAACTGCTTCAAATCAACTAGATAGCTTTGTGCTGCAAATCTCCCAAGAGCCAAATGTAAAAGCAGCAAACATCTCGCTGTATGTCCCACATCCAAAGCGCCAAGAGAGAGCTTGCTCTCCCTGTCTTTGAGTACTGTTTTCACTGTCCCGGTTACCTCTTTGCTAACATTCTCTTCAGAGCTGCACTGAAACCAGGAACCACGTGGAGAAGGCACCCACACTGAAAATGCCTGGAAGGAACATTGGGGCTTCTTCTCAGTGTCTCTGATGTCGGGTTTTACTGTCCCGGGAAAGTCTCTGCTAACAGCCTGCAGAGCGCTGTGCCCAATATACAGAAACGTCTTGCGGTATCTCCTACAGGGAAAGTGCCAAGAGGGAATTGTCGAGCTTGTTCTCAGTGTCTCTGAGAATTGCTCTGATTATCCGTGTGACCTCTTTGCTAAGACTCTCCAGAGAGCCGTCCTCAAAACCAACACACATCTTGACATATTTCCCTCATTGATCGCAGGGTCTCCAGGAACGGCATTCAATGAGCCAGGAACTTTTCTCCCTACACTGTCCATTGAGTTGTCCTCAAAAGCAATATACATCCTGCTATACCTGCTACATGGGAAGTGCCAGGTGGGAAATGTAGAGCTTGTTCTCCCTGTCTTTGAGTACTGCTTTCTACTCTCCCCGTTACCTCTTTGCTAACATTCTCTCGAGAGAGTTGTGCTCAAAAGCAAAGCACATATCAAGACCTATCTCCACATGGAAAGTGCCAGCAGGGAAAGGTGGGGACTATTCTTGGACTCGATAGGAACTGCTTCAAGTCACCTAATTCTCTCTCTGCCTACTCTCGCCATAAAGCTAGGCACAAAACCAACCAACGCTCTTCTTGCTGTACCTCCAACATGGAAAGAGCCAGGAGGGAATTGTAGGGCTTGTTTCTCAGTGTCTCCAATAACGGCATTCAGTGTGCCACCAACTTTTTCTTCTACACCCTCCAGGAGTTCTCCTCAAAATCCATAAACGTCTTGTTATACGTAAAACAAGCAAAGGGCCCAAAGCGAATTGTATAGCTGTTCTCAGTGTCTCTGAGAATTGCTCTGATTATCCGTGTTACCTCTTTGCTAAGACTCTCCAGAGAGCCGTCCTCAAAACCAACACACATCTTGACATATCTCCCACATTGATCGCAGTGTCTCCAGGAACGGCATTCGAGGAGCCAGGAACTTTTCTGCCTACACTGTCTGCGGACAGTTCCTCAAAACCAATATACATCCTGCTATATCTCCCACATGGAAAGTGCCAGGAGGGAAAAGTGGCGATTATGTTTAGACTTTCTCGGAACTGCTTCAAATCAACTAGATAGCTTTGTGCTGCAAATCTCCCAAGAGCCAAATGTAAAAGCAGCAAACATCTCGCTGTATGTCCCACATCCAAAGCGCCAAGAGAGAGCTTGCTCTCCCTGTCTTTGAGTACTGTTTTCACTGTCCCGGTTACCTCTTTGCTAACATTCTCTTCAGAGCTGCACTGAAACCAGGAACCACGTGGAGAAGGCACCCACACTGAAAATGCCTGGAAGGAACATTGGGGCTTCTTCTCAGTGTCTCTGATGTCGGGTTTTACTGTCCCGGGAAAGTCTCTGCTAACAGCCTGCAGAGCGCTGTGCCCAATATACAGAAACGTCTTGCGGTATCTCCTACAGGGAAAGTGCCAAGAGGGAATTGTCGAGTTCGTTCTCAGTGTCTCTGAGAATTGCTCTGATTATCCGTGTGACCTCTTTGCTAAGACTCTCCAGAGAGCCGTCCTCAAAACCAACACACATCTTGACATATCTCCCTCATTGATCGCAGGGTCTCCAGGAACGGCATTCAATGAGCCAGGAACTTTTCTCCCTACACTGTCCATTGAGTTGTCCTCAAAAGCAATATACATCCTGCTATACCTGCTACATGGGAAGTGCCAGGTGGGAAATGTAGAGCTTGTTCTCCCTGTCTTTGAGTACTGCTTTCTACTCTCCCCGTTACCTCTTTGCTAACATTCTCGAGAGAGAGTTGTGCTCAAAAGCAAAGCACATATCAAGACCTATCTCCACATGGAAAGTGCCAGCAGGGAAAGGTGGGGACTATTCTTGGACTCGATAGGAACTGCTTCAAGTCACCTAATTCTCTCTCTGCCTACTCTCGCCATAAAGCTAGGCACAAAACCAACCAACACTCTTCTTGCTGTACCTCCAACATGGAAAGAGCCAGGAGGGAATTGTAGGGCTTGTTTCTCAGTGTCTCCAATAACGGCATTCAGTGTGCCACCAACTTTTTCTTCTACACCCTCCAGGAGTTCTCCTCAAAATCCATAAACGTCTTGTTATACGTAAAACAAGCAAAGGGCCCAAAGCGAATTGTATAGCTGTTCTCAGTGTCTCTGAGAATTGCTCTGATTATCCGTGTGACCTCTTTGCTAAGACTCTCCAGAGAGCCGTCCTCAAAACCAACACACATCTTGACATATCTCCCACATTGATCGCAGTGTCTCCAGGAACGGCATTCGAGGAGCCAGGAACTTTTCTGCCTACACTGTCTGCGGGCAGTTCCTCAAAACCAATATACATCCTGCTATATCTCCCACATGGAAAGTGCCAGGAGGGAAAAGTGGCGATTATGTTTAGACTTTCTCGGAACTGCTTCAAATCAACTAGATAGCTTTGTGCTGCAAATCTCCCAAGAGCCAAATGTAAAAGCAGCAAACATCTCGCTGTATGTCCCACATCCAAAGCGCCAAGAGAGAGCTTGCTCTCCCTGTCTTTGAGTACTGTTTTCACTGTCCCGGTTACCTCTTTGCTAACATTCTCTTCAGAGCTGCACTGAAACCAGGAACCACGTGGAGAAGGCACCCACACTGAAAATGCCTGGAAGGAACATTGGGGCTTCTTCTCAGTGTCTCTGATGTCGGGTTTTACTGTCCCGGGAAAGTCTCTGCTAACACCCTGCAGAGCGCCGTGGCCAATATACAGAAACGTCTTGCGGTATCTCCTACAGGGAAAGTGCCAAGAGGGAATTGTCGAGCTCGTTCTCAGTGTCTCTGAGAATTGCTCTGATTATCCGTGTGACCTCTTTGCTAAGACTCTCCAGAGAGCCGTCCTCAAAACCAACACACATCTTGACATATCTCCCTCATTGATGGCAGGGTCTCCAGGAACGGCATTCAATGAGCCAGGAACTTTTCTCCCTACACTGTCCATTGAGTTGTCCTCAAAAGCAATATACCTCCTGCTATACCTGCTACATGGGAAGTGCCAGGTGGGAAATGTAGAGCTTGTTCTCCCTGTCTTTGAGTACTGCTTTCTACTCTCCCCGTTACCTCTTTGCTAACATTCTCTCGAGAGAGTTGTGCTCAAAAGCAAAGCACATATCAAGACCTATCTCCACATGGAAAGTGCCAGCAGGGAAAGGTGGGGACTATTCTTGGACTCGATAGGAACTGCTTCAAGTCACCTAATTCTCTCTCTGCCTACTCTCGCCATAAAGCTAGGCACAAAACCAACCAACACTCTTCTTGCTGTACCTCCAACATGGAAAGAGCCAGGAGGGAATTGTAGGGCTTGTTTCTCAGTGTCTCCAATAACGGCATTCAGTGTGCCACCAACTTTTTCTTCTACACCCTCCAGGAGTTCTCCTCAAAATCCATAAACGTCTTGTTATACGTAAAACAAGCAAAGGGCCCAAAGCGAATTGTATAGCTGTTCTCAGTGTCTCTGAGAATTGCTCTGATTATCCGTGTTACCTCTTTGCTAAGACTCTCCAGAGAGCCGTCCTCAAAACCAACACACATCTTGACATATCTCCCACATTGATCGCAGTGTCTCCAGGAACGGCATTCGAGGAGCCAGGAACTTTTCTGCCTACACTGTCTGCGGGCAGTTCCTCAAAACCAATATACATCCTGCTATATCTCCCACATGGAAAGTGCCAGGAGGGAAAAGTGGCGATTATGTTTAGACTTTCTCAGAACTGCTTCAAATCAACTAGATAGCTTTGTGCTGCAAATCTCCCAAGAGCCAAATGTAAAAGCAGCAAACATCTCGCTGTATGTCCCACATCCAAAGCGCCAAGAGAGAGCTTGCTCTCCCTGTCTTTGAGTACTGTTTTCACTGTCCCGGTTACCTCTTTGCTAACATTCTCTTCAGAGCTGCACTGAAACCAGGAACCACGTGGAGAAGGCACCCACACTGAAAATGCCTGGAAGGAACATTGGGGCTTCTTCTCAGTGTCTCTGATGTCGGGTTTTACTGTCCCGGGAAAGTCTCTGCTAACAGCCTGCAGAGCGCTGTGCCCAATATACAGAAACGTCTTGCGGTATCTCCTACAGGGAAAGTGCCAAGAGGGAATTGTCGAGCTTGTTCTCAGTGTCTCTGAGAATTGCTCTGATTATCCGTGTGACCTCTTTGCTAAGACTCTCCAGAGAGCCGTCCTCAAAACCAACACACATCTTGACATATCTCCCTCATTGATCACAGGGTCTCCAGGAACGGCATTCAATGAGCCAGGAACTTTTCTCCCTACACTGTCCATTGAGTTGTCCTCAAAAGCAATATACATCCTGCTATACCTGCTACATGGGAAGTGCCAGGTGGGAAATGTAGAGCTTGTTCTCCCTGTCTTTGAGTACTGCTTTCTACTCTCCCCGTTACCTCTTTGCTAACATTCTCTCGAGAGAGTTGTGCTCAAAAGCAAAGCACATATCAAGACCTATCTCCACATGGAAAGTGCCAGCAGGGAAAGGTGGGGACTATTCTTGGACTCGATAGGAACTGCTTCAAGTCACCTAATTCTCTCTCTGCCTACTCTCGCCATAAAGCTAGGCACAAAACCAACCAACGCTCTTCTTGCTGTACCTCCAACATGGAAAGAGCCAGGAGGGAATTGTAGGGCTTGTTTCTCAGTGTCTCCAATAACGGCATTCAGTGTGCCACCAACTTTTTCTTCTACACCCTCCAGGAGTTCTCCTCAAAATCCATAAACGTCTTGTTATACGTAAAACAAGCAAAGGGCCCAAAGCGAATTGTATAGCTGTTCTCAGTGTCTCTGAGAATTGCTCTGATTATCCGTGTTACCTCTTTGCTAAGACTCTCCAGAGAGCCGTCCTCAAAACCAACACACATCTTGACATATCTCCCACATTGATCGCAGTGTCTCCAGGAACGGCATTCGAGGAGCCAGGAACTTTTCTGCCTACACTGTCTGCGGACAGTTCCTCAAAACCAATATACATCCTGCTATATCTCCCACATGGAAAGTGCCAGGAGGGAAAAGTGGCGATTATGTTTAGACTTTCTCGGAACTGCTTCAAATCAACTAGATAGCTTTGTGCTGCAAATCTCCCAAGAGCCAAATGTAAAAGCAGCAAACATCTCGCTGTATGTCCCACATCCAAAGCGCCAAGAGAGAGCTTGCTCTCCCTGTCTTTGAGTACTGTTTTCACTGTCCCGGTTACCTCTTTGCTAACATTCTCTTCAGAGCTGCACTGAAACCAGGAACCACGTGGAGAAGGCACCCACACTGAAAATGCCTGGAAGGAACATTGGGGCTTCTTCTCAGTGTCTCTGATGTCGGGTTTTACTGTCCCGGGAAAGTCTCTGCTAACAGCCTGCAGAGCGCTGTGCCCAATATACAGAAACGTCTTGCGGTATCTCCTACAGGGAAAGTGCCAAGAGGGAATTGTCGAGTTCGTTCTCAGTGTCTCTGAGAATTGCTCTGATTATCCGTGTGACCTCTTTGCTAAGACTCTCCAGAGAGCCGTCCTCAAAACCAACACACATCTTGACATATCTCCCTCATTGATCGCAGGGTCTCCAGGAACGGCATTCAATGAGCCAGGAACTTTTCTCCCTACACTGTCCATTGAGTTGTCCTCAAAAGCAATATACATCCTGCTATACCTGCTACATGGGAAGTGCCAGGTGGGAAATGTAGAGCTTGTTCTCCCTGTCTTTGAGTACTGCTTTCTACTCTCCCCGTTACCTCTTTGCTAACATTCTCGAGAGAGAGTTGTGCTCAAAAGCAAAGCACATATCAAGACCTATCTCCACATGGAAAGTGCCAGCAGGGAAAGGTGGGGACTATTCTTGGACTCGATAGGAACTGCTTCAAGTCACCTAATTCTCTCTCTGCCTACTCTCGCCATAAAGCTAGGCACAAAACCAACCAACACTCTTCTTGCTGTACCTCCAACATGGAAAGAGCCAGGAGGGAATTGTAGGGCTTGTTTCTCAGTGTCTCCAATAACGGCATTCAGTGTGCCACCAACTTTTTCTTCTACACCCTCCAGGAGTTCTCCTCAAAATCCATAAACGTCTTGTTATACGTAAAACAAGCAAAGGGCCCAAAGCGAATTGTATAGCTGTTCTCAGTGTCTCTGAGAATTGCTCTGATTATCCGTGTGACCTCTTTGCTAAGACTCTCCAGAGAGCCGTCCTCAAAACCAACACACATCTTGACATATCTCCCACATTGATCGCAGTGTCTCCAGGAACGGCATTCGAGGAGCCAGGAACTTTTCTGCCTACACTGTCTGCGGGCAGTTCCTCAAAACCAATATACATCCTGCTATATCTCCCACATGGAAAGTGCCAGGAGGGAAAAGTGGCGATTATGTTTAGACTTTCTCAGAACTGCTTCAAATCAACTAGATAGCTTTGTGCTGCAAATCTCCCAACAGCCAAATGTAAAAGCAGCAAACATCTCGCTGTATGTCCCACATCCAAAGCGCCAAGAGAGAGCTTGCTCTCCCTGTCTTTGAGTACTGTTTTCACTGTCCCGGTTACCTCTTTGCTAACATTCTCTTCAGAGCTGCACTGAAACCAGGAACCACGTGGAGAAGGCACCCACACTGAAAATGCCTGGAAGGAACATTGGGGCTTCTTCTCAGTGTCTCTGATGTCGGGTTTTACTGTCCCGGGAAAGTCTCTGCTAACACCCTGCAGAGCGCCGTGGCCAATATACAGAAACGTCTTGCGGTATCTCCTACAGGGAAAGTGCCAAGAGGGAATTGTCGAGCTCGTTCTCAGTGTCTCTGAGAATTGCTCTGATTATCCGTGTGACCTCTTTGCTAAGACTCTCCAGAGAGCCGTCCTCAAAACCAACACACATCTTGACATATCTCCCTCATTGATGGCAGGGTCTCCAGGAACGGCATTCAATGAGCCAGGAACTTTTCTCCCTACACTGTCCATTGAGTTGTCCTCAAAAGCAATATACCTCCTGCTATACCTGCTACATGGGAAGTGCCAGGTGGGAAATGTAGAGCTTGTTCTCCCTGTCTTTGAGTACTGCTTTCTACTCTCCCCGTTACCTCTTTGCTAACATTCTCTCGAGAGAGTTGTGCTCAAAAGCAAAGCACATATCAAGACCTATCTCCACATGGAAAGTGCCAGCAGGGAAAGGTGGGGACTATTCTTGGACTCGATAGGAACTGCTTCAAGTCACCTAATTCTCTCTCTGCCTACTCTCGCCATAAAGCTAGGCACAAAACCAACCAACACTCTTCTTGCTGTACCTCCAACATGGAAAGAGCCAGGAGGGAATTGTAGGGCTTGTTTCTCAGTGTCTCCAATAACGGCATTCAGTGTGCCACCAACTTTTTCTTCTACACCCTCCAGGAGTTCTCCTCAAAATCCATAAACGTCTTGTTATACGTAAAACAAGCAAAGGGCCCAAAGCGAATTGTATAGCTGTTCTCAGTGTCTCTGAGAATTGCTCTGATTATCCGTGTTACCTCTTTGCTAAGACTCTCCAGAGAGCCGTCCTCAAAACCAACACACATCTTGACATATCTCCCACATTGATCGCAGTGTCTCCAGGAACGGCATTCGAGGAGCCAGGAACTTTTCTGCCTACACTGTCTGCGGACAGTTCCTCAAAACCAATATACATCCTGCTATATCTCCCACATGGAAAGTGCCAGGAGGGAAAAGTGGCGATTATGTTTAGACTTTCTCGGAACTGCTTCAAATCAACTAGATAGCTTTGTGCTGCAAATCTCCCAACAGCCAAATGTAAAAGCAGCAAACATCTCGCTGTATGTCCCACATCCAAAGCGCCAAGAGAGAGCTTGCTCTCCCTGTCTTTGAGTACTGTTTTCACTGTCCCGGTTACCTCTTTGCTAACATTCTCTTCAGAGCTGCACTGAAACCAGGAACCACGTGGAGAAGGCACCCACACTGAAAATGCCTGGAAGGAACATTGGGGCTTCTTCTCAGTGTCTCTGATGTCGGGTTTTACTGTCCCGGGAAAGTCTCTGCTAACACCCTGCAGAGCGCCGTGCCCAATATACAGAAACGTCTTGCGGTATCTCCTACAGGGAAAGTGCCAAGAGGGAATTGTCGAGCTCGTTCTCAGTGTCTCTGAGAATTGCTCTGATTATCCGTGTGACCTCTTTGCTAAGACTCTCCAGAGAGCCGTCCTCAAAACCAACACACATCTTGACATATCTCCCTCATTGATCGCAGGGTCTCCAGGAACGGCATTCAATGAGCCAGGAACTTTTCTCCCTACACTGTCCATTGAGTTGTCCTCAAAAGCAATATACATCCTGCTATACCTGCTACATGGGAAGTGCCAGGTGGGAAATGTAGAGCTTGTTCTCCCTGTCTTTGAGTACTGCTTTCTACTCTCCCCGTTACCTCTTTGCTAACATTCTCTCGAGAGAGTTGTGCTCAAAAGCAAAGCACATATCAAGACCTATCTCCACATGGAAAGTGCCAGCAGGGAAAGGTGGGGACTATTCTTGGACTCGATAGGAACTGCTTCAAGTCACCTAATTCTCTCTCTGCCTACTCTCGCCATAAAGCTAGGCACAAAACCAACCAACACTCTTCTTGCTGTACCTCCAACATGGAAAGAGCCAGGAGGGAATTGTAGGACTTGTTTCTCAGTGTCTCCAATAACGGCATTCAGTGTGCCACCAACTTTTTCTTCTACACCCTCCAGGAGTTCTCCTCAAAATCCATAAACGTCTTGTTATACGTAAAACAAGCAAAGGGCCCAAAGCGAATTGTATAGCTGTTCTCAGTGTCTCTGAGAATTGCTCTGATTATCCGTGTTACCTCTTTGCTAAGACTCTCCAGAGAGCCGTCCTCAAAACCAACACACATCTTGACATATCTCCCACATTGATCGCAGTGTCTCCAGGAACGGCATTCGAGGAGCCAGGAACTTTTCTGCCTACACTGTCTGCGGGCAGTTCCTCAAAACCAATATACATCCTGCTATATCTCCCACATGGAAAGTGCCAGGAGGGAAAAGTGGCGATTATGTTTAGACTTTCTCGGAACTGCTTCAAATCAACTAGATAGCTTTGTGCTGCAAATCTCCCAACAGCCAAATGTAAAAGCAGCAAACATCTCGCTGTATGTCCCACATCCAAAGCGCCAAGAGAGAGCTTGCTCTCCCTGTCTTTGAGTACTGTTTTCACTGTCCCGGTTACCTCTTTGCTAACATTCTCTTCAGAGCTGCACTGAAACCAGGAACCACGTGGAGAAGGCACCCACACTGAAAATGCCTGGAAGGAACATTGGGGCTTCTTCTCAGTGTCTCTGATGTCGGGTTTTACTGTCCCGGGAAAGTCTCTGCTAACAGCCTGCAGAGCGCTGTGCCCAATATACAGAAACGTCTTGCGGTATCTCCTACAGGGAAAGTGCCAAGAGGGAGTTGTCGAGCTCGTTCTCAGTGTCTCTGAGAATTGCTCTGATTATCCGTGTGACCTCTTTGCTAAGACTCTCCAGAGAGCCGTCCTCAAAACCAACACACATCTTGACATATCTCCCTCATTGATCGCAGGGTCTCCAGGAACGGCATTCAATGAGCCAGGAACTTTTCTCCCTACACTGTCCATTGAGTTGTCCTCAAAAGCAATATACATCCTGCTATACCTGCTACATGGGAAGTGCCAGGTGGGAAATGTAGAGCTTGTTCTCCCTGTCTTTGAGTACTGCTTTCTACTCTCCCCGTTACCTCTTTGCTAACATTCTCTCGAGAGAGTTGTGCTCAAAAGCAAAGCACATATCAAGACCTATCTCCACATGGAAAGTGCCAGCAGGGAAAGGTGGGGACTATTCTTGGACTCGATAGGAACTGCTTCAAGTCACCTAATTCTCTCTCTGCCTACTCTCGCCATAAAGCTAGGCACAAAACCAACCAACACTCTTCTTGCTGTACCTCCAACATGGAAAGAGCCAGGAGGGAATTGTAGGGCTTGTTTCTCAGTGTCTCCAATAACGGCATTCAGTGTGCCACCAACTTTTTCTTCTACACCCTCCAGGAGTTCTCCTCAAAATCCATAAACGTCTTGTTATACGTAAAACAAGCAAAGGGCCCAAAGCGAATTGTATAGCTGTTCTCAGTGTCTCTGAGAATTGCTCTGATTATCCGTGTGACCTCTTTGCTAAGACTCTCCAGAGAGCCGTCCTCAAAACCAACACACATCTTGACATATCTCCCACATTGATCGCAGTGTCTCCAGGAACGGCATTCGAGGAGCCAGGAACTTTTCTGCCTACACTGTCTGCGGACAGTTCCTCAAAACCAATATACATCCTGCTATATCTCCCACATGGAAAGTGCCAGGAGGGAAAAGTGGCGATTATGTTTAGACTTTCTCGGAACTGCTTCAAATCAACTAGATAGCTTTGTGCTGCAAATCTCCCAACAGCCAAATGTAAAAGCAGCAAACATCTCGCTGTATGTCCCACATCCAAAGCGCCAAGAGAGAGCTTGCTCTCCCTGTCTTTGAGTACTGTTTTCACTGTCCCGGTTACCTCTTTGCTAACATTCTCTTCAGAGCTGCACTGAAACCAGGAACCACGTGGAGAAGGCACCCACACTGAAAATGCCTGGAAGGAACATTGGGGCTTCTTCTCAGTGTCTCTGATGTCGGGTTTTACTGTCCCGGGAAAGTCTCTGCTAACACCCTGCAGAGCGCCGTGCCCAATATACAGAAACGTCTTGCGGTATCTCCTACAGGGAAAGTGCCAAGAGGGAATTGTCGAGCTTGTTCTCAGTGTCTCTGAGAATTGCTCTGATTATCCGTGTGACCTCTTTGCTAAGACTCTCCAGAGAGCCGTCCTCAAAACCAACACACATCTTGACATATTTCCCTCATTGATCGCAGGGTCTCCAGGAACGGCATTCAATGAGCCAGGAACTTTTCTCCCTACACTGTCCATTGAGTTGTCCTCAAAAGCAATATACATCCTGCTATACCTGCTACATGGGAAGTGCCAGGTGGGAAATGTAGAGCTTGTTCTCCCTGTCTTTGAGTACTGCTTTCTACTCTCCCCGTTACCTCTTTGCTAACATTCTCTCGAGAGAGTTGTGCTCAAAAGCAAAGCACATATCAAGACCTATCTCCACATGGAAAGTGCCAGCAGGGAAAGGTGGGGACTATTCTTGGACTCGATAGGAACTGCTTCAAGTCACCTAATTCTCTCTCTGCCTACTCTCGCCATAAAGCTAGGCACAAAACCAACCAACACTCTTCTTGCTGTACCTCCAACATGGAAAGAGCCAGGAGGGAATTGTAGGGCTTGTTTCTCAGTGTCTCCAATAACGGCATTCAGTGTGCCACCAACTTTTTCTTCTACACCCTCCAGGAGTTCTCCTCAAAATCCATAAACGTCTTGTTATACGTAAAACAAGCAAAGGGCCCAAAGCGAATTGTATAGCTGTTCTCAGTGTCTCTGAGAATTGCTCTGATTATCCGTGTGACCTCTTTGCTAAGACTCTCCAGAGAGCCGTCCTCAAAACCAACACACATCTTGACATATCTCCCACATTGATCGCAGTGTCTCCAGGAACGGCATTCGAGGAGCCAGGAACTTTTCTGCCTACACTGTCTGCGGGCAGTTCCTCAAAACCAATATACATCCTGCTATATCTCCCACATGGAAAGTGCCAGGAGGGAAAAGTGGCGATTATGTTTAGACTTTCTCGGAACTGCTTCAAATCAACTAGATAGCTTTGTGCTGCAAATCTCCCAACAGCCAAATGTAAAAGCAGCAAACATCTCGCTGTATGTCCCACATCCAAAGCGCCAAGAGAGAGCTTGCTCTCCCTGTCTTTGAGTACTGTTTTCACTGTCCCGGTTACCTCTTTGCTAACATTCTCTTCAGAGCTGCACTGAAACCAGGAACCACGTGGAGAAGGCACCCACACTGAAAATGCCTGGAAGGAACATTGGGGCTTCTTCTCAGTGTCTCTGATGTCGGGTTTTACTGTCCCGGGAAAGTCTCTGCTAACACCCTGCAGAGCGCCGTGCCCAATATACAGAAACGTCTTCCGGTATCTCCTACAGGGAAAGTGCCAAGAGGGAATTGTCGAGCTCGTTCTCAGTGTCTCTGAGAATTGCTCTGATTATCCGTGTGACCTCTTTGCTAAGACTCTCCAGAGAGCCGTCCTCAAAACCAACACACATCTTGACATATCTCCCTCATTGATCGCAGGGTCTCCAGGAACGGCATTCAATGAGCCAGGAACTTTTCTCCCTACACTGTCCATTGAGTTGTCCTCAAAAGCAATATACATCCTGCTATACCTGCTACATGGGAAGTGCCAGGTGGGAAATGTAGAGCTTGTTCTCCCTGTCTTTGAGTACTGCTTTCTACTCTCCCCGTTACCTCTTTGCTAACA
This sequence comes from Larus michahellis, assembly GCF_964199755.1. Taxonomy (NCBI): domain Eukaryota; kingdom Metazoa; phylum Chordata; class Aves; order Charadriiformes; family Laridae; genus Larus; species Larus michahellis. Next base: position 415,243 of record NC_133898.1, on the reverse strand, counting down.
TTCTCTCGAGAGAGTTGTGCTCAAAAGCAAAGCACATATCAAGACCTATCTCCACATGGAAAGTGCCAGCAGGGAAAGGTGGGGACTATTCTTGGACTCGATAGGAACTGCTTCAAGTCACCTAATTCTCTCTCTGCCTACTCTCGCCATAAAGCTAGGCACAAAACCAACCAACACTCTTCTTGCTGTACCTCCAACATGGAAAGAGCCAGGAGGGAATTGTAGGACTTGTTTCTCAGTGTCTCCAATAACGGCATTCAGTGTGCCACCAACTTTTTCTTCTACACCCTCCAGGAGTTCTCCTCAAAATCCATAAACGTCTTGTTATACGTAAAACAAGCAAAGGGCCCAAAGCGAATTGTATAGCTGTTCTCAGTGTCTCTGAGAATTGCTCTGATTATCCGTGTTACCTCTTTGCTAAGACTCTCCAGAGAGCCGTCCTCAAAACCAACACACATCTTGACATATCTCCCACATTGATCGCAGTGTCTCCAGGAACGGCATTCGAGGAGCCAGGAACTTTTCTGCCTACACTGTCTGCGGGCAGTTCCTCAAAACCAATATACATCCTGCTATATCTCCCACATGGAAAGTGCCAGGAGGGAAAAGTGGCGATTATGTTTAGACTTTCTCGGAACTGCTTCAAATCAACTAGATAGCTTTGTGCTGCAAATCTCCCAACAGCCAAATGTAAAAGCAGCAAACATCTCGCTGTATGTCCCACATCCAAAGCGCCAAGAGAGAGCTTGCTCTCCCTGTCTTTGAGTACTGTTTTCACTGTCCCGGTTACCTCTTTGCTAACATTCTCTTCAGAGCTGCACTGAAACCAGGAACCACGTGGAGAAGGCACCCACACTGAAAATGCCTGGAAGGAACATTGGGGCTTCTTCTCAGTGTCTCTGATGTCGGGTTTTACTGTCCCGGGAAAGTCTCTGCTAACAGCCTGCAGAGCGCTGTGCCCAATATACAGAAACGTCTTGCGGTATCTCCTACAGGGAAAGTGCCAAGAGGGAATTGTCGAGCTCGTTCTCAGTGTCTCTGAGAATTGCTCTGATTATCCGTGTGACCTCTTTGCTAAGACTCTCCAGAGAGCCGTCCTCAAAACCAACACACATCTTGACATATCTCCCTCATTGATCGCAGGGTCTCCAGGAACGGCATTCAATGAGCCAGGAACTTTTCTCCCTACACTGTCCATTGAGTTGTCCTCAAAAGCAATATACATCCTGCTATACCTGCTACATGGGAAGTGCCAGGTGGGAAATGTAGAGCTTGTTCTCCCTGTCTTTGAGTACTGCTTTCTACTCTCCCCGTTACCTCTTTGCTAACATTCTCTCGAGAGAGTTGTGCTCAAAAGCAAAGCACATATCAAGACCTATCTCCACATGGAAAGTGCCAGCAGGGAAAGGTGGGGACTATTCTTGGACTCGATAGGAACTGCTTCAAGTCACCTAATTCTCTCTCTGCCTACTCTCGCCATAAAGCTAGGCACAAAACCAACCAACACTCTTCTTGCTGTACCTCCAACATGGAAAGAGCCAGGAGGGAATTGTAGGGCTTGTTTCTCAGTGTCTCCAATAACGGCATTCAGTGTGCCACCAACTTTTTCTTCTACACCCTCCAGGAGTTCTCCTCAAAATCCATAAACGTCTTGTTATACGTAAAACAAGCAAAGGGCCCAAAGCGAATTGTATAGCTGTTCTCAGTGTCTCTGAGAATTGCTCTGATTATCCGTGTTACCTCTTTGCTAAGACTCTCCAGAGAGCCGTCCTCAAAACCAACACACATCTTGACATATCTCCCACATTGATCGCAGTGTCTCCAGGAACGGCATTCGAGGAGCCAGGAACTTTTCTGCCTACACTGTCTGCGGGCAGTTCCTCAAAACCAATATACATCCTGCTATATCTCCCACATGGAAAGTGCCAGGAGGGAAAAGTGGCGATTATGTTTAGACTTTCTCGGAACTGCTTCAAATCAACTAGATAGCTTTGTGCTGCAAATCTCCCAACAGCCAAATGTAAAAGCAGCAAACATCTCGCTGTATGTCCCACATCCAAAGCGCCAAGAGAGAGCTTGCTCTCCCTGTCTTTGAGTACTGTTTTCACTGTCCCGGTTACCTCTTTGCTAACATTCTCTTCAGAGCTGCACTGAAACCAGGAACCACGTGGAGAAGGCACCCACACTGAAAATGCCTGGAAGGAACATTGGGGCTTCTTCTCAGTGTCTCTGATGTCGGGTTTTACTGTCCCGGGAAAGTCTCTGCTAACAGCCTGCAGAGCGCTGTGCCCAATATACAGAAACGTCTTGCGGTATCTCCTACAGGGAAAGTGCCAAGAGGGAATTGTCGAGCTCGTTCTCAGTGTCTCTGAGAATTGCTCTGATTATCCGTGTGACCTCTTTGCTAAGACTCTCCAGAGAGCCGTCCTCAAAACCAACACACATCTTGACATATCTCCCTCATTGATCGCAGGGTCTCCAGGAACGGCATTCAATGAGCCAGGAACTTTTCTCCCTACACTGTCCATTGAGTTGTCCTCAAAAGCAATATACATCCTGCTATACCTGCTACATGGGAAGTGCCAGGTGGGAAATGTAGAGCTTGTTCTCCCTGTCTTTGAGTACTGCTTTCTACTCTCCCCGTTACCTCTTTGCTAACATTCTCTCGAGAGAGTTGTGCTCAAAAGCAAAGCACATATCAAGACCTATCTCCACATGGAAAGTGCCAGCAGGGAAAGGTGGGGACTATTCTTGGACTCGATAGGAACTGCTTCAAGTCACCTAATTCTCTCTCTGCCTACTCTCGCCATAAAGCTAGGCACAAAACCAACCAACACTCTTCTTGCTGTACCTCCAACATGGAAAGAGCCAGGAGGGAATTGTAGGGCTTGTTTCTCAGTGTCTCCAATAACGGCATTCAGTGTGCCACCAACTTTTTCTTCTACACCCTCCAGGAGTTCTCCTCAAAATCCATAAACGTCTTGTTATACGTAAAACAAGCAAAGGGCCCAAAGCGAATTGTATAGCTGTTCTCAGTGTCTCTGAGAATTGCTCTGATTATCCGTGTGACCTCTTTGCTAAGACTCTCCAGAGAGCCGTCCTCAAAACCAACACACATCTTGACATATCTCCCACATTGATCGCAGTGTCTCCAGGAACGGCATTCGAGGAGCCAGGAACTTTTCTGCCTACACTGTCTGCGGGCAGTTCCTCAAAACCAATATACATCCTGCTATATCTCCCACATGGAAAGTGCCAGGAGGGAAAAGTGGCGATTATGTTTAGACTTTCTCGGAACTGCTTCAAATCAACTAGATAGCTTTGTGCTGCAAATCTCCCAACAGCCAAATGTAAAAGCAGCAAACATCTCGCTGTATGTCCCACATCCAAAGCGCCAAGAGAGAGCTTGCTCTCCCTGTCTTTGAGTACTGTTTTCACTGTCCCGGTTACCTCTTTGCTAACATTCTCTTCAGAGCTGCACTGAAACCAGGAACCACGTGGAGAAGGCACCCACACTGAAAATGCCTGGAAGGAACATTGGGGCTTCTTCTCAGTGTCTCTGATGTCGGGTTTTACTGTCCCGGGAAAGTCTCTGCTAACACCCTGCAGAGCGCCGTGCCCAATATACAGAAACGTCTTGCGGTATCTCCTACAGGGAAAGTGCCAAGAGGGAATTGTCGAGCTTGTTCTCAGTGTCTCTGAGAATTGCTCTGATTATCCGTGTGACCTCTTTGCTAAGACTCTCCAGAGAGCCGTCCTCAAAACCAACACACATCTTGACATATTTCCCTCATTGATCGCAGGGTCTCCAGGAACGGCATTCAATGAGCCAGGAACTTTTCTCCCTACACTGTCCATTGAGTTGTCCTCAAAAGCAATATACATCCTGCTATACCTGCTACATGGGAAGTGCCAGGTGGGAAATGTAGAGCTTGTTCTCCCTGTCTTTGAGTACTGCTTTCTACTCTCCCCGTTACCTCTTTGCTAACATTCTCTCGAGAGAGTTGTGCTCAAAAGCAAAGCACATATCAAGACCTATCTCCACATGGAAAGTGCCAGCAGGGAAAGGTGGGGACTATTCTTGGACTCGATAGGAACTGCTTCAAGTCACCTAATTCTCTCTCTGCCTACTCTCGCCATAAAGCTAGGCACAAAACCAACCAACACTCTTCTTGCTGTACCTCCAACATGGAAAGAGCCAGGAGGGAATTGTAGGGCTTGTTTCTCAGTGTCTCCAATAACGGCATTCAGTGTGCCACCAACTTTTTCTTCTACACCCTCCAGGAGTTCTCCTCAAAATCCATAAACGTCTTGTTATACGTAAAACAAGCAAAGGGCCCAAAGCGAATTGTATAGCTGTTCTCAGTGTCTCTGAGAATTGCTCTGATTATCCGTGTGACCTCTTTGCTAAGACTCTCCAGAGAGCCGTCCTCAAAACCAACACACATCTTGACATATCTCCCACATTGATCGCAGTGTCTCCAGGAACGGCATTCGAGGAGCCAGGAACTTTTCTGCCTACACTGTCTGCGGGCAGTTCCTCAAAACCAATATACATCCTGCTATATCTCCCACATGGAAAGTGCCAGGAGGGAAAAGTGGCGATTATGTTTAGACTTTCTCGGAACTGCTTCAAATCAACTAGATAGCTTTGTGCTGCAAATCTCCCAACAGCCAAATGTAAAAGCAGCAAACATCTCGCTGTATGTCCCACATCCAAAGCGCCAAGAGAGAGCTTGCTCTCCCTGTCTTTGAGTACTGTTTTCACTGTCCCGGTTACCTCTTTGCTAACATTCTCTTCAGAGCTGCACTGAAACCAGGAACCACGTGGAGAAGGCACCCACACTGAAAATGCCTGGAAGGAACATTGGGGCTTCTTCTCAGTGTCTCTGATGTCGGGTTTTACTGTCCCGGGAAAGTCTCTGCTAACACCCTGCAGAGCGCCGTGCCCAATATACAGAAACGTCTTCCGGTATCTCCTACAGGGAAAGTGCCAAGAGGGAATTGTCGAGCTCGTTCTCAGTGTCTCTGAGAATTGCTCTGATTATCCGTGTGACCTCTTTGCTAAGACTCTCCAGAGAGCCGTCCTCAAAACCAACACACATCTTGACATATCTCCCTCATTGATCGCAGGGTCTCCAGGAACGGCATTCAATGAGCCAGGAACTTTTCTCCCTACACTGTCCATTGAGTTGTCCTCAAAAGCAATATACATCCTGCTATACCTGCTACATGGGAAGTGCCAGGTGGGAAATGTAGAGCTTGTTCTCCCTGTCTTTGAGTACTGCTTTCTACTCTCCCCGTTACCTCTTTGCTAACATTCTCTCGAGAGAGTTGTGCTCAAAAGCAAAGCACATATCAAGACCTATCTCCACATGGAAAGTGCCAGCAGGGAAAGGTGGGGACTATTCTTGGACTCGATAGGAACTGCTTCAAGTCACCTAATTCTCTCTCTGCCTACTCTCGCCATAAAGCTAGGCACAAAACCAACCAACACTCTTCTTGCTGTACCTCCAACATGGAAAGAGCCAGGAGGGAATTGTAGGACTTGTTTCTCAGTGTCTCCAATAACGGCATTCAGTGTGCCACCAACTTTTTCTTCTACACCCTCCAGGAGTTCTCCTCAAAATCCATAAACGTCTTGTTATACGTAAAACAAGCAAAGGGCCCAAAGCGAATTGTATAGCTGTTCTCAGTGTCTCTGAGAATTGCTCTGATTATCCGTGTTACCTCTTTGCTAAGACTCTCCAGAGAGCCGTCCTCAAAACCAACACACATCTTGACATATCTCCCACATTGATCGCAGTGTCTCCAGGAACGGCATTCGAGGAGCCAGGAACTTTTCTGCCTACACTGTCTGCGGGCAGTTCCTCAAAACCAATATACATCCTGCTATATCTCCCACATGGAAAGTGCCAGGAGGGAAAAGTGGCGATTATGTTTAGACTTTCTCGGAACTGCTTCAAATCAACTAGATAGCTTTGTGCTGCAAATCTCCCAACAGCCAAATGTAAAAGCAGCAAACATCTCGCTGTATGTCCCACATCCAAAGCGCCAAGAGAGAGCTTGCTCTCCCTGTCTTTGAGTACTGTTTTCACTGTCCCGGTTACCTCTTTGCTAACATTCTCTTCAGAGCTGCACTGAAACCAGGAACCACGTGGAGAAGGCACCCACACTGAAAATGCCTGGAAGGAACATTGGGGCTTCTTCTCAGTGTCTCTGATGTCGGGTTTTACTGTCCCGGGAAAGTCTCTGCTAACAGCCTGCAGAGCGCTGTGCCCAATATACAGAAACGTCTTGCGGTATCTCCTACAGGGAAAGTGCCAAGAGGGAATTGTCGAGCTCGTTCTCAGTGTCTCTGAGAATTGCTCTGATTATCCGTGTGACCTCTTTGCTAAGACTCTCCAGAGAGCCGTCCTCAAAACCAACACACATCTTGACATATCTCCCTCATTGATCGCAGGGTCTCCAGGAACGGCATTCAATGAGCCAGGAACTTTTCTCCCTACACTGTCCATTGAGTTGTCCTCAAAAGCAATATACATCCTGCTATACCTGCTACATGGGAAGTGCCAGGTGGGAAATGTAGAGCTTGTTCTCCCTGTCTTTGAGTACTGCTTTCTACTCTCCCCGTTACCTCTTTGCTAACATTCTCTCGAGAGAGTTGTGCTCAAAAGCAAAGCACATATCAAGACCTATCTCCACATGGAAAGTGCCAGCAGGGAAAGGTGGGGACTATTCTTGGACTCGATAGGAACTGCTTCAAGTCACCTAATTCTCTCTCTGCCTACTCTCGCCATAAAGCTAGGCACAAAACCAACCAACACTCTTCTTGCTGTACCTCCAACATGGAAAGAGCCAGGAGGGAATTGTAGGGCTTGTTTCTCAGTGTCTCCAATAACGGCATTCAGTGTGCCACCAACTTTTTCTTCTACACCCTCCAGGAGTTCTCCTCAAAATCCATAAACGTCTTGTTATACGTAAAACAAGCAAAGGGCCCAAAGCGAATTGTATAGCTGTTCTCAGTGTCTCTGAGAATTGCTCTGATTATCCGTGTTACCTCTTTGCTAAGACTCTCCAGAGAGCCGTCCTCAAAACCAACACACATCTTGACATATCTCCCACATTGATCGCAGTGTCTCCAGGAACGGCATTCGAGGAGCCAGGAACTTTTCTGCCTACACTGTCTGCGGGCAGTTCCTCAAAACCAATATACATCCTGCTATATCTCCCACATGGAAAGTGCCAGGAGGGAAAAGTGGCGATTATGTTTAGACTTTCTCGGAACTGCTTCAAATCAACTAGATAGCTTTGTGCTGCAAATCTCCCAACAGCCAAATGTAAAAGCAGCAAACATCTCGCTGTATGTCCCACATCCAAAGCGCCAAGAGAGAGCTTGCTCTCCCTGTCTTTGAGTACTGTTTTCACTGTCCCGGTTACCTCTTTGCTAACATTCTCTTCAGAGCTGCACTGAAACCAGGAACCACGTGGAGAAGGCACCCACACTGAAAATGCCTGGAAGGAACATTGGGGCTTCTTCTCAGTGTCTCTGATGTCGGGTTTTACTGTCCCGGGAAAGTCTCTGCTAACAGCCTGCAGAGCGCTGTGCCCAATATACAGAAACGTCTTGCGGTATCTCCTACAGGGAAAGTGCCAAGAGGGAATTGTCGAGCTCGTTCTCAGTGTCTCTGAGAATTGCTCTGATTATCCGTGTGACCTCTTTGCTAAGACTCTCCAGAGAGCCGTCCTCAAAACCAACACACATCTTGACATATCTCCCTCATTGATCGCAGGGTCTCCAGGAACGGCATTCAATGAGCCAGGAACTTTTCTCCCTACACTGTCCATTGAGTTGTCCTCAAAAGCAATATACATCCTGCTATACCTGCTACATGGGAAGTGCCAGGTGGGAAATGTAGAGCTTGTTCTCCCTGTCTTTGAGTACTGCTTTCTACTCTCCCCGTTACCTCTTTGCTAACATTCTCTCGAGAGAGTTGTGCTCAAAAGCAAAGCACATATCAAGACCTATCTCCACATGGAAAGTGCCAGCAGGGAAAGGTGGGGACTATTCTTGGACTCGATAGGAACTGCTTCAAGTCACCTAATTCTCTCTCTGCCTACTCTCGCCATAAAGCTAGGCACAAAACCAACCAACACTCTTCTTGCTGTACCTCCAACATGGAAAGAGCCAGGAGGGAATTGTAGGGCTTGTTTCTCAGTGTCTCCAATAACGGCATTCAGTGTGCCACCAACTTTTTCTTCTACACCCTCCAGGAGTTCTCCTCAAAATCCATAAACGTCTTGTTATACGTAAAACAAGCAAAGGGCCCAAAGCGAATTGTATAGCTGTTCTCAGTGTCTCTGAGAATTGCTCTGATTATCCGTGTGACCTCTTTGCTAAGACTCTCCAGAGAGCCGTCCTCAAAACCAACACACATCTTGACATATCTCCCACATTGATCGCAGTGTCTCCAGGAACGGCATTCGAGGAGCCAGGAACTTTTCTGCCTACACTGTCTGCGGGCAGTTCCTCAAAACCAATATACATCCTGCTATATCTCCCACATGGAAAGTGCCAGGAGGGAAAAGTGGCGATTATGTTTAGACTTTCTCGGAACTGCTTCAAATCAACTAGATAGCTTTGTGCTGCAAATCTCCCAACAGCCAAATGTAAAAGCAGCAAACATCTCGCTGTATGTCCCACATCCAAAGCGCCAAGAGAGAGCTTGCTCTCCCTGTCTTTGAGTACTGTTTTCACTGTCCCGGTTACCTCTTTGCTAACATTCTCTTCAGAGCTGCACTGAAACCAGGAACCACGTGGAGAAGGCACCCACACTGAAAATGCCTGGAAGGAACATTGGGGCTTCTTCTCAGTGTCTCTGATGTCGGGTTTTACTGTCCCGGGAAAGTCTCTGCTAACACCCTGCAGAGCGCCGTGCCCAATATACAGAAACGTCTTCCGGTATCTCCTACAGGGAAAGTGCCAAGAGGGAATTGTCGAGCTCGTTCTCAGTGTCTCTGAGAATTGCTCTGATTATCCGTGTGACCTCTTTGCTAAGACTCTCCAGAGAGCCGTCCTCAAAACCAACACACATCTTGACATATCTCCCTCATTGATCGCAGGGTCTCCAGGAACGGCATTCAATGAGCCAGGAACTTTTCTCCCTACACTGTCCATTGAGTTGTCCTCAAAAGCAATATACATCCTGCTATACCTGCTACATGGGAAGTGCCAGGTGGGAAATGTAGAGCTTGTTCTCCCTGTCTTTGAGTACTGCTTTCTACTCTCCCCGTTACCTCTTTGCTAACATTCTCTCGAGAGAGTTGTGCTCAAAAGCAAAGCACATATCAAGACCTATCTCCACATGGAAAGTGCCAGCAGGGAAAGGTGGGGACTATTCTTGGACTCGATAGGAACTGCTTCAAGTCACCTAATTCTCTCTCTGCCTACTCTCGCCATAAAGCTAGGCACAAAACCAACCAACACTCTTCTTGCTGTACCTCCAACATGGAAAGAGCCAGGAGGGAATTGTAGGACTTGTTTCTCAGTGTCTCCAATAACGGCATTCAGTGTGCCACCAACTTTTTCTTCTACACCCTCCAGGAGTTCTCCTCAAAATCCATAAACGTCTTGTTATACGTAAAACAAGCAAAGGGCCCAAAGCGAATTGTATAGCTGTTCTCAGTGTCTCTGAGAATTGCTCTGATTATCCGTGTTACCTCTTTGCTAAGACTCTCCAGAGAGCCGTCCTCAAAACCAACACACATCTTGACATATCTCCCACATTGATCGCAGTGTCTCCAGGAACGGCATTCGAGGAGCCAGGAACTTTTCTGCCTACACTGTCTGCGGGCAGTTCCTCAAAAGCAATATACATCCTGCTATATCTCCCACATGGAAAGTGCCAGGAGGGAAAAGTGGCGATTATGTTTAGACTTTCTCGGAACTGCTTCAAATCAACTAGATAGCTTTGTGCTGCAAATCTCCCAAGAGCCAAATGTAAAAGCAGCAAACATCTCGCTGTATGTCCCACATCCAAAGCGCCAAGAGAGAGCTTGCTCTCCCTGTCTTTGAGTACTGTTTTCACTGTCCCGGTTACCTCTTTGCTAACATTCTCTTCAGAGCTGCACTGAAACCAGGAACCACGTGGAGAAGGCACCCACACTGAAAATGCCTGGAAGGAACATTGGGGCTTCTTCTCAGTGTCTCTGATGTCGGGTTTTACTGTCCCGGGAAAGTCTCTGCTAACAGCCTGCAGAGCGCTGTGCCCAATATACAGAAACGTCTTGCGGTATCTCCTACAGGGAAAGTGCCAAGAGGGAATTGTCGAGCTCGTTCTCAGTGTCTCTGAGAATTGCTCTGATTATCCGTGTGACCTCTTTGCTAAGACTCTCCAGAGAGCCGTCCTCAAAACCAACACACATCTTGACATATCTCCCTCATTGATCGCAGGGTCTCCAGGAACGGCATTCAATGAGCCAGGAACTTTTCTCCCTACACTGTCCATTGAGTTGTCCTCAAAAGCAATATACATCCTGCTATACCTGCTACATGGGAAGTGCCAGGTGGGAAATGTAGAGCTTGTTCTCCCTGTCTTTGAGTACTGCTTTCTACTCTCCCCGTTACCTCTTTGCTAACATTCTCGAGAGAGAGTTGTGCTCAAAAGCAAAGCACATATCAAGACCTATCTCCACATGGAAAGTGCCAGCAGGGAAAGGTGGGGACTATTCTTGGACTCGATAGGAACTGCTTCAAGTCACCTAATTCTCTCTCTGCCTACTCTCGCCATAAAGCTAGGCACAAAACCAACCAACACTCTTCTTGCTGTACCTCCAACATGGAAAGAGCCAGGAGGGAATTGTAGGGCTTGTTTCTCAGTGTCTCCAATAACGGCATTCAGTGTGCCACCAACTTTTTCTTCTACACCCTCCAGGAGTTCTCCTCAAAATCCATAAACGTCTTGTTATACGTAAAACAAGCAAAGGGCCCAAAGCGAATTGTATAGCTGTTCTCAGTGTCTCTGAGAATTGCTCTGATTATCCGTGTTACCTCTTTGCTAAGACTCTCCAGAGAGCCGTCCTCAAAACCAACACACATCTTGACATATCTCCCACATTGATCGCAGTGTCTCCAGGAACGGCATTCGAGGAGCCAGGAACTTTTCTGCCTACACTGTCTGCGGGCAGTTCCTCAAAACCAATATACATCCTGCTATATCTCCCACATGGAAAGTGCCAGGAGGGAAAAGTGGCGATTATGTTTAGACTTTCTCGGAACTGCTTCAAATCAACTAGATAGCTTTGTGCTGCAAATCTCCCAACAGCCAAATGTAAAAGCAGCAAACATCTCGCTGTATGTCCCACATCCAAAGCGCCAAGAGAGAGCTTGCTCTCCCTGTCTTTGAGTACTGTTTTCACTGTCCCGGTTACCTCTTTGCTAACATTCTCTTCAGAGCTGCACTGAAACCAGGAACCACGTGGAGAAGGCACCCACACTGAAAATGCCTGGAAGGAACATTGGGGCTTCTTCTCAGTGTCTCTGATGTCGGGTTTTACTGTCCCGGGAAAGTCTCTGCTAACAGCCTGCAGAGCGCTGTGCCCAATATACAGAAACGTCTTGCGGTATCTCCTACAGGGAAAGTGCCAAGAGGGAATTGTCGAGCTCGTTCTCAGTGTCTCTGAGAATTGCTCTGATTATCCGTGTGACCTCTTTGCTAAGACTCTCCAGAGAGCCGTCCTCAAAACCAACACACATCTTGACATATCTCCCTCATTGATCGCAGGGTCTCCAGGAACGGCATTCAATGAGCCAGGAACTTTTCTCCCTACACTGTCCATTGAGTTGTCCTCAAAAGCAATATACATCCTGCTATACCTGCTACATGGGAAGTGCCAGGTGGGAAATGTAGAGCTTGTTCTCCCTGTCTTTGAGTACTGCTTTCTACTCTCCCCGTTACCTCTTTGCTAACATTCTCTCGAGAGAGTTGTGCTCAAAAGCAAAGCACATATCAAGACCTATCTCCACATGGAAAGTGCCAGCAGGGAAAGGTGGGGACTATTCTTGGACTCGATAGGAACTGCTTCAAGTCACCTAATTCTCTCTCTGCCTACTCTCGCCATAAAGCTAGGCACAAAACCAACCAACACTCTTCTTGCTGTACCTCCAACATGGAAAGAGCCAGGAGGGAATTGTAGGGCTTGTTTCTCAGTGTCTCCAATAACGGCATTCAGTGTGCCACCAACTTTTTCTTCTACACCCTCCAGGAGTTCTCCTCAAAATCCATAAACGTCTTGTTATACGTAAAACAAGCAAAGGGCCCAAAGCGAATTGTATAGCTGTTCTCAGTGTCTCTGAGAATTGCTCTGATTATCCGTGTTACCTCTTTGCTAAGACTCTCCAGAGAGCCGTCCTCAAAACCAACACACATCTTGACATATCTCCCACATTGATCGCAGTGTCTCCAGGAACGGCATTCGAGGAGCCAGGAACTTTTCTGCCTACACTGTCTGCGGGCAGTTCCTCAAAACCAATATACATCCTGCTATATCTCCCACATGGAAAGTGCCAGGAGGGAAAAGTGGCGATTATGTTTAGACTTTCTCGGAACTGCTTCAAATCAACTAGATAGCTTTGTGCTGCAAATCTCCCAACAGCCAAATGTAAAAGCAGCAAACATCTCGCTGTATGTCCCACATCCAAAGCGCCAAGAGAGAGCTTGCTCTCCCTGTCTTTGAGTACTGTTTTCACTGTCCCGGTTACCTCTTTGCTAACATTCTCTTCAGAGCTGCACTGAAACCAGGAACCACGTGGAGAAGGCACCCACACTGAAAATGCCTGGAAGGAACATTGGGGCTTCTTCTCAGTGTCTCTGATGTCGGGTTTTACTGTCCCGGGAAAGTCTCTGCTAACACCCTGCAGAGCGCCGTGCCCAATATACAGAAACGTCTTGCGGTATCTCCTACAGGGAAAGTGCCAAGAGGGAATTGTCGAGCTCGTTCTCAGTGTCTCTGAGAATTGCTCTGATTATCCGTGTGACCTCTTTGCTAAGACTCTCCAGAGAGCCGTCCTCAAAACCAACACACATCTTGACATATCTCCCTCATTGATCGCAGGGTCTCCAGGAACGGCATTCAATGAGCCAGGAACTTTTCTCCCTACACTGTCCATTGAGTTGTCCTCAAAAGCAATATACATCCTGCTATACCTGCTACATGGGAAGTGCCAGGTGGGAAATGTAGAGCTTGTTCTCCCTGTCTTTGAGTACTGCTTTCTACTCTCCCCGTTACCTCTTTGCTAACATTCTCTCGAGAGAGTTGTGCTCAAAAGCAAAGCACATATCAAGACCTATCTCCACATGGAAAGTGCCAGCAGGGAAAGGTGGGGACTATTCTTGGACTCGATAGGAACTGCTTCAAGTCACCTAATTCTCTCTCTGCCTACTCTCGCCATAAAGCTAGGCACAAAACCAACCAACACTCTTCTTGCTGTACCTCCAACATGGAAAGAGCCAGGAGGGAATTGTAGGGCTTGTTTCTCAGTGTCTCCAATAACGGCATTCAGTGTGCCACCAACTTTTTCTTCTACACCCTCCAGGAGTTCTCCTCAAAATCCATAAACGTCTTGTTATACGTAAAACAAGCAAAGGGCCCAAAGCGAATTGTATAGCTGTTCTCAGTGTCTCTGAGAATTGCTCTGATTATCCGTGTTACCTCTTTGCTAAGACTCTCCAGAGAGCCGTCCTCAAAACCAACACACATCTTGACATATCTCCCACATTGATCGCAGTGTCTCCAGGAACGGCATTCGAGGAGCCAGGAACTTTTCTGCCTACACTGTCTGCGGGCAGTTCCTCAAAACCAATATACATCCTGCTATATCTCCCACATGGAAAGTGCCAGGAGGGAAAAGTGGGGATTATGTTTAGGCTTTCTTGGAACTGCTTCAAATCAACTAGATAGCTTTGTGCTCAAATCTCCCAAGAGCCAAATGTAAAAGCAGCAAACATCTCGCTGTATGTCCCACATCCAAAGCGCCAAGAGAGAGCTTGCTCTCCCTGTCTTTGAGTACTGTTTTCACTGTCCCGGTTACCTCTTTGCTAACATTCTCTTCAGAGCTGCAGTGAAACCAGGAACCACGTGGAGAAGGCACCCACACTGAAAATGCCTGGAAGGAACATTGGGGCTTCTTCTCAGTGTCTCTGATGTCGGGTTTTACTGTCCCGGGAAAGTCTCTGCTAACAGCCTGCAGAGCGCTGTGCCCAATATACAGAAACGTCTTGCGGTATCTCCTACAGGGAAAGTGCCAAGAGGGAATTGTCGAGCTCGTTCTCAGTGTCTCTGAGAATTGCTCTGATTATCCGTGTGACCTCTTTGCTAAGACTCTCCAGAGAGCCGTCCTCAAAACCAACACACATCTTGACATATCTCCCTCATTGATGGCAGGGTCTCCAGGAACGGCATTCAATGAGCCAGGAACTTTTCTCCCTACACTGTCCATTGAGTTGTCCTCAAAAGCAATATACATCCTGCTATACCTGCTACATGGGAAGTGCCAGGTGGGAAATGTAGAGCTTGTTCTCCCTGTCTTTGAGTACTGCTTTCTACTCTCCCCGTTACCTCTTTGCTAACATTCTCTCGAGAGAGTCGTGCTCAAAAGCAAAGCACATATCAAGACCTATCTCCACATGGAAAGTGCCAGCAGGGAAAGGTGGGGACTATTCTTGGACTCGATAGGAACTGCTTCAAGTCACCTAATTCTCTCTCTGCCTACTCTCGCCATAAAGCTAGGCACAAAACCAACCAACACTCTTCTTGCTGTACCTCCAACATGGAAAGAGCCAGGAGGGAATTGTAGGGCTTGTTTCTCAGTGTCTCCAATAACGGCATTCAGTGTGCCACCAACTTTTTCTTCTACACCCTCCAGGAGTTCTCCTCAAAATCCATAAACGTCTTGTTATACGTAAAACAAGCAAAGGGCCCAAAGCGAATTGTATAGCTGTTCTCAGTGTCTCTGAGAATTGCTCTGATTATCCGTGTTACCTCTTTGCTAAGACTCTCCAGAGAGCCGTCCTCAAAACCAACACACATCTTGACATATCTCCCACATTGATCGCAGTGTCTCCAGGAACGGCATTCGAGGAGCCAGGAACTTTTCTGCCTACACTGTCTGCGGGCAGTTCCTCAAAACCAATATACATCCTGCTATATCTCCCACATGGAAAGTGCCAGGAGGGAAAAGTGGCGATTATGTTTAGACTTTCTCAGAACTGCTTCAAATCAACTAGATAGCTTTGTGCTGCAAATCTCCCAAGAGCCAAATGTAAAAGCAGCAAACATCTCGCTGTATGTCCCACATCCAAAGCGCCAAGAGAGAGCTTGCTCTCCCTGTCTTTGAGTACTGTTTTCACTGTCCCGGTTACCTCTTTGCTAACATTCTCTTCAGAGCTGCACTGAAACCAGGAACCACGTGGAGAAGGCACCCACACTGAAAATGCCTGGAAGGAACATTGGGGCTTCTTCTCAGTGTCTCTGATGTCGGGTTTTACTGTCCCGGGAAAGTCTCTGCTAACACCCTGCAGAGCGCTGTGCCCAATATACAGAAACGTCTTGCGGTATCTCCTACAGGGAAAGTGCCAAGAGGGAATTGTCGAGCTCGTTCTCAGTGTCTCTGAGAATTGCTCTGATTATCCGTGTGACCTCTTTGCTAAGACTCTCCAGAGAGCCGTCCTCAAAACCAACACACATCTTGACATATCTCCCTCATTGATCGCAGGGTCTCCAGGAACGGCATTCAATGAGCCAGGAACTTTTCTCCCTACACTGTCCATTGAGTTGTCCTCAAAAGCAATATACATCCTGCTATACCTGCTACATGGGAAGTGCCAGGTGGGAAATGTAGAGCTTGTTCTCCCTGTCTTTGAGTACTGCTTTCTACTCTCCCCGTTACCTCTTTGCTAACATTCTCTCGAGAGAGTTGTGCTCAAAAGCAAAGCACATATCAAGACCTATCTCCACATGGAAAGTGCCAGCAGGGAAAGGTGGGGACTATTCTTGGACTCGATAGGAACTGCTTCAAGTCACCTAATTCTCTCTCTGCCTACTCTCGCCATAAAGCTAGGCACAAAACCAACCAACACTCTTCTTGCTGTACCTCCAACATGGAAAGAGCCAGGAGGGAATTGTAGGGCTTGTTTCTCAGTGTCTCCAATAACGGCATTCAGTGTGCCACCAACTTTTTCTTCTACACCCTCCAGGAGTTCTCCTCAAAATCCATAAACGTCTTGTTATACGTAAAACAAGCAAAGGGCCCAAAGCGAATTGTATAGCTGTTCTCAGTGTCTCTGAGAATTGCTCTGATTATCCGTGTTACCTCTTTGCTAAGACTCTCCAGAGAGCCGTCCTCAAAACCAACACACATCTTGACATATCTCCCACATTGATCGCAGTGTCTCCAGGAACGGCATTCGAGGAGCCAGGAACTTTTCTGCCTACACTGTCTGCGGACAGTTCCTCAAAACCAATATACATCCTGCTATATCTCCCACATGGAAAGTGCCAGGAGGGAAAAGTGGCGATTATGTTTAGACTTTCTCGGAACTGCTTCAAATCAACTAGATAGCTTTGTGCTGCAAATCTCCCAAGAGCCAAATGTAAAAGCAGCAAACATCTCGCTGTATGTCCCACATCCAAAGCGCCAAGAGAGAGCTTGCTCTCCCTGTCTTTGAGTACTGTTTTCACTGTCCCGGTTACCTCTTTGCTAACATTCTCTTCAGAGCTGCAGTGAAACCAGGAACCACGTGGAGAAGGCACCCACACTGAAAATGCCTGGAAGGAACATTGGGGCTTCTTCTCAGTGTCTCTGATGTCGGGTTTTACTGTCCCGGGAAAGTCTCTGCTAACACCCTGCAGAGCGCCGTGCCCAATATACAGAAACGTCTTGCGGTATCTCCTACAGGGAAAGTGCCAAGAGGGAATTGTCGAGCTCGTTCTCAGTGTCTCTGAGAATTGCTCTGATTATCCGTGTGACCTCTTTGCTAAGACTCTCCAGAGAGCCGTCCTCAAAACCAACACACATCTTGACATATCTCCCTCATTGATGGCAGGGTCTCCAGGAACGGCATTCAATGAGCCAGGAACTTTTCTCCCTACACTGTCCATTGAGTTGTCCTCAAAAGCAATATACATCCTGCTATACCTGCTACATGGGAAGTGCCAGGTGGGAAATGTAGAGTTTGTTCTCCCTGTCTTTGAGTACTGCTTTCTACTCTCCCCGTTACCTCTTTGCTAACATTCTCTCGAGAGAGTTGTGCTCAAAAGCAAAGCACATATCAAGACCTATCTCCACATGGAAAGTGCCAGCAGGGAAAGGTGGGGACTATTCTTGGACTCGATAGGAACTGCTTCAAGTCACCTAATTCTCTCTCTGCCTACTCTCGCCATAAAGCTAGGCACAAAACCAACCAACACTCTTCTTGCTGTACCTCCAACATGGAAAGAGCCAGGAGGGAATTGTAGGGCTTGTTTCTCAGTGTCTCCAATAACGGCATTCAGTGTGCCACCAACTTTTTCTTCTACACCCTCCAGGAGTTCTCCTCAAAATCCATAAACGTCTTGTTATACGTAAAACAAGCAAAGGGCCCAAAGCGAATTGTATAGCTGTTCTCAGTGTCTCTGAGAATTGCTCTGATTATCCGTATTACCTCTTTGCTAAGACTCTCCAGAGAGCCGTCCTCAAAACCAACACACATCTTGACATATCTCCCACATTGATCGCAGTGTCTCCAGGAACGGCATTCGAGGAGCCAGGAACTTTTCTGCCTACACTGTCTGCGGGCAGTTCCTCAAAACCAATATACATCCTGCTATATCTCCCACATGGAAAGTGCCAGGAGGGAAAAGTGGCGATTATGTTTAGACTTTCTCGGAACTGCTTCAAATCAACTAGATAGCTTTGTGCTGCAAATCTCCCAAGAGCCAAATGTAAAAGCAGCAAACATCTCGCTGTATGTCCCACATCCAAAGCGCCAAGAGAGAGCTTGCTCTCCCTGTCTTTGAGTACTGTTTTCACTGTCCCGGTTACCTCTTTGCTAACATTCTCTTCAGAGCTGCACTGAAACCAGGAACCACGTGGAGAAGGCACCCACACTGAAAATGCCTGGAAGGAACATTGGGGCTTCTTCTCAGTGTCTCTGATGTCGGGTTTTACTGTCCCGGGAAAGTCTCTGCTAACACCCTGCAGAGCGCCGTGCCCAATATACAGAAACGTCTTGCGGTATCTCCTACAGGGAAAGTGCCAAGAGGGAATTGTCGAGCTCGTTCTCAGTGTCTCTGAGAATTGCTCTGATTATCCGTGTGACCTCTTTGCTAAGACTCTCCAGAGAGCCGTCCTCAAAACCAACACACATCTTGACATATCTCCCTCATTGATGGCAGGGTCTCCAGGAACGGCATTCAATGAGCCAGGAACTTTTCTCCCTACACTGTCCATTGAGTTGTCCTCAAAAGCAATATACATCCTGCTATACCTGCTACATGGGAAGTGCCAGGTGGGAAATGTAGAGCTTGTTCTCCCTGTCTTTGAGTACTGCTTTCTACTCTCCCCGTTACCTCTTTGCTAACATTCTCTCGAGAGAGTTGTGCTCAAAAGCAAAGCACATATCAAGACCTATCTCCACATGGAAAGTGCCAGCAGGGAAAGGTGGGGACTATTCTTGGACTCGATAGGAACTGCTTCAAGTCACCTAATTCTCTCTCTGCCTACTCTCGCCATAAAGCTAGGCACAAAACCAACCAACACTCTTCTTGCTGTACCTCCAACATGGAAAGAGCCAGGAGGGAATTGTAGGGCTTGTTTCTCAGTGTCTCCAATAACGGCATTCAGTGTGCCACCAACTTTTTCTTCTACACCCTCCAGGAGTTCTCCTCAAAATCCATAAACGTCTTGTTATACGTAAAACAAGCAAAGGGCCCAAAGCGAATTGTATAGCTGTTCTCAGTGTCTCTGAGAATTGCTCTGATTATCCGTGTTACCTCTTTGCTAAGACTCTCCAGAGAGCCGTCCTCAAAACCAACACACATCTTGACATAACTCCCACATTGATCGCAGTGTCTCCAGGAACGGCATTCGAGGAGCCAGGAACTTTTCTGCCTACACTGTCTGCGGGCAGTTCCTCAAAACCAATATACATCCTGCTATATCTCCCACATGGAAAGTGCCAGGAGGGAAAAGTGGCGATTATGTTTAGACTTTCTCGGAACTGCTTCAAATCAACTAGATAGCTTTGTGCTGCAAATCTCCCAACAGCCAAATGTAAAAGCAGCAAACATCTCGCTGTATGTCCCACATCCAAAGCGCCAAGAGAGAGCTTGCTCTCCCTGTCTTTGAGTACTGTTTTCACTGTCCCGGTTACCTCTTTGCTAACATTCTCTTCAGAGCTGCACTGAAACCAGGAACCACGTGGAGAAGGCACCCACACTGAAAATGCCTGGAAGGAACATTGGGGCTTCTTCTCAGTGTCTCTGATGTCGGGTTTTACTGTCCCGGGAAAGTCTCTGCTAACAGCCTGCAGAGCGCTGTGCCCAATATACAGAAACGTCTTGCGGTATCTCCTACAGGGAAAGTGCCAAGAGGGAGTTGTCGAGCTCGTTCTCAGTGTCTCTGAGAATTGCTCTGATTATCCGTGTGACCTCTTTGCTAAGACTCTCCAGAGAGCCGTCCTCAAAACCAACACACATCTTGACATATCTCCCTCATTGATCGCAGGGTCTCCAGGAACGGCATTCAATGAGCCAGGAACTTTTCTCCCTACACTGTCCATTGAGTTGTCCTCAAAAGCAATATACATCCTGCTATACCTGCTACATGGGAAGTGCCAGGTGGGAAATGTAGAGCTTGTTCTCCCTGTCTTTGAGTACTGCTTTCTACTCTCCCCGTTACCTCTTTGCTAACATTGTCTCGAGAGAGTTGTGCTCAAAAGCAAAGCACATATCAAGACCTATCTCCACATGGAAAGTGCCAGCAGGGAAAGGTGGGGACTATTCTTGGACTCGATAGGAACTGCTTCAAGTCACCTAATTCTCTCTCTGCCTACTCTCGCCATAAAGCTAGGCACAAAACCAACCAACACTCTTCTTGCTGTACCTCCAACATGGAAAGAGCCAGGAGGGAATTGTAGGGCTTGTTTCTCAGTGTCTCCAATAACGGCATTCAGTGTGCCACCAACTTTTTCTTCTACACCCTCCAGGAGTTCTCCTCAAAATCCATAAACGTCTTGTTATACGTAAAACAAGCAAAGGGCCCAAAGCGAATTGTATAGCTGTTCTCAGTGTCTCTGAGAATTGCTCTGATTATCCGTGTGACCTCTTTGCTAAGACTCTCCAGAGAGCCGTCCTCAAAACCAACACACATCTTGACATATCTCCCACATTGATCGCAGTGTCTCCAGGAACGGCATTCGAGGAGCCAGGAACTTTTCTGCCTACACTGTCTGCGGGCAGTTCCTCAAAACCAATATACATCCTGCTATATCTCCCACATGGAAAGTGCCAGGAGGGAAAAGTGGCGATTATGTTTAGACTTTCTCGGAACTGCTTCAAATCAACTAGATAGCTTTGTGCTGCAAATCTCCCAAGAGCCAAATGTAAAAGCAGCAAACATCTCGCTGTATGTCCCACATCCAAAGCGCCAAGAGAGAGCTTGCTCTCCCTGTCTTTGAGTACTGTTTTCACTGTCCCGGTTACCTCTTTGCTAACATTCTCTTCAGAGCTGCACTGAAACCAGGAACCACGTGGAGAAGGCACCCACACTGAAAATGCCTGGAAGGAACATTGGGGCTTCTTCTCAGTGTCTCTGATGTCGGGTTTTACTGTCCCGGGAAAGTCTCTGCTAACAGCCTGCAGAGCGCTGTGCCCAATATACAGAAACGTCTTGCGGTATCTCCTACAGGGAAAGTGCCAAGAGGGAATTGTCGAGCTCGTTCTCAGTGTCTCTGAGAATTGCTCTGATTATCCGTGTGACCTCTTTGCTAAGACTCTCCAGAGAGCCGTCCTCAAAACCAACACACATCTTGACATATCTCCCTCATTGATCGCAGGGTCTCCAGGAACGGCATTCAATGAGCCAGGAACTTTTCTCCCTACACTGTCCATTGAGTTGTCCTCAAAAGCAATATACATCCTGCTATACCTGCTACATGGGAAGTGCCAGGTGGGAAATGTAGAGCTTGTTCTCCCTGTCTTTGAGTACTGCTTTCTACTCTCCCCGTTACCTCTTTGCTAACATTCTCTCGAGAGAGTTGTGCTCAAAAGCAAAGCACATATCAAGACCTATCTCCACATGGAAAGTGCCAGCAGGGAAAGGTGGGGACTATTCTTGGACTCGATAGGAACTGCTTCAAGTCACCTAATTCTCTCTCTGCCTACTCTCGCCATAAAGCTAGGCACAAAACCAACCAACACTCTTCTTGCTGTACCTCCAACATGGAAAGAGCCAGGAGGGAATTGTAGGGCTTGTTTCTCAGTGTCTCCAATAACGGCATGCTGTGTGCCACCAACTTTTTCTTCTACACCCTCCAGGAGTTCTCCTCAAAATCCATAAACGTCTTGTTATACGTAAAACAAGCAAAGGGCCCAAAGCGAATTGTATAGCTGTTCTCAGTGTCTCTGAGAATTGCTCTGATTATCCGTGTTACCTCTTTGCTAAGACTCTCCAGAGAGCCGTCCTCAAAACCAACACACATCTTGACATAACTCCCACATTGATCGCAGTGTCTCCAGGAACAGCATTCGAGGAGCCAGGAACTTTTCTGCCTACACTGTCTGCGGGCAGTTCCTCAAAACCAATATACATCCTGCTATATCTCCCACATGGAAAGTGCCAGGAGGGAAAAGTGGCGATTATGTTTAGACTTTCTCGGAACTGCTTCAAATCAACTAGATAGCTTTGTGCTGCAAATCTCCCAACAGCCAAATGTAAAAGCAGCAAACATCTCGCTGTATGTCCCACATCCAAAGCGCCAAGAGAGAGCTTGCTCTCCCTGTCTTTGAGTACTGTTTTCACTGTCCCGGTTACCTCTTTGCTAACATTCTCTTCAGAGCTGCACTGAAACCAGGAACCACGTGGAGAAGGCACCCACACTGAAAATGCCTGGAAGGAACATTGGGGCTTCTTCTCAGTGTCTCTGATGTCGGGTTTTACTGTCCCGGGAAAGTCTCTGCTAACAGCCTGCAGAGCGCTGTGCCCAATATACAGAAACGTCTTGCGGTATCTCCTACAGGGAAAGTGCCAAGAGGGAGTTGTCGAGCTCGTTCTCAGTGTCTCTGAGAATTGCTCTGATTATCCGTGTGACCTCTTTGCTAAGACTCTCCAGAGAGCCGTCCTCAAAACCAACACACATCTTGACATATCTCCCTCATTGATCGCAGGGTCTCCAGGAACGGCATTCAATGAGCCAGGAACTTTTCTCCCTACACTGTCCATTGAGTTGTCCTCAAAAGCAATATACATCCTGCTATACCTGCTACATGGGAAGTGCCAGGTGGGAAATGTAGAGCTTGTTCTCCCTGTCTTTGAGTACTGCTTTCTACTCTCCCCGTTACCTCTTTGCTAACATTGTCTCGAGAGAGTTGTGCTCAAAAGCAAAGCACATATCAAGACCTATCTCCACATGGAAAGTGCCAGCAGGGAAAGGTGGGGACTATTCTTGGACTCGATAGGAACTGCTTCAAGTCACCTAATTCTCTCTCTGCCTACTCTCGCCATAAAGCTAGGCACAAAACCAACCAACACTCTTCTTGCTGTACCTCCAACATGGAAAGAGCCAGGAGGGAATTGTAGGGCTTGTTTCTCAGTGTCTCCAATAACGGCATTCAGTGTGCCACCAACTTTTTCTTCTACACCCTCCAGGAGTTCTCCTCAAAATCCATAAACGTCTTGTTATACGTAAAACAAGCAAAGGGCCCAAAGCGAATTGTATAGCTGTTCTCAGTGTCTCTGAGAATTGCTCTGATTATCCGTGTGACCTCTTTGCTAAGACTCTCCAGAGAGCCGTCCTCAAAACCAACACACATCTTGACATATCTCCCACATTGATCGCAGTGTCTCCAGGAACGGCATTCGAGGAGCCAGGAACTTTTCTGCCTACACTGTCTGCGGGCAGTTCCTCAAAACCAATATACATCCTGCTATATCTCCCACATGGAAAGTGCCAGGAGGGAAAAGTGGCGATTATGTTTAGACTTTCTCGGAACTGCTTCAAATCAACTAGATAGCTTTGTGCTGCAAATCTCCCAAGAGCCAAATGTAAAAGCAGCAAACATCTCGCTGTATGTCCCACATCCAAAGCGCCAAGAGAGAGCTTGCTCTCCCTGTCTTTGAGTACTGTTTTCACTGTCCCGGTTACCTCTTTGCTAACATTCTCTTCAGAGCTGCACTGAAACCAGGAACCACGTGGAGAAGGCACCCACACTGAAAATGCCTGGAAGGAACATTGGGGCTTCTTCTCAGTGTCTCTGATGTCGGGTTTTACTGTCCCGGGAAAGTCTCTGCTAACAGCCTGCAGAGCGCTGTGCCCAATATACAGAAACGTCTTGCGGTATCTCCTACAGGGAAAGTGCCAAGAGGGAATTGTCGAGCTCGTTCTCAGTGTCTCTGAGAATTGCTCTGATTATCCGTGTGACCTCTTTGCTAAGACTCTCCAGAGAGCCGTCCTCAAAACCAACACACATCTTGACATATCTCCCTCATTGATCGCAGGGTCTCCAGGAACGGCATTCAATGAGCCAGGAACTTTTCTCCCTACACTGTCCATTGAGTTGTCCTCAAAAGCAATATACATCCTGCTATACCTGCTACATGGGAAGTGCCAGGTGGGAAATGTAGAGCTTGTTCTCCCTGTCTTTGAGTACTGCTTTCTACTCTCCCCGTTACCTCTTTGCTAACATTCTCTCGAGAGAGTTGTGCTCAAAAGCAAAGCACATATCAAGACCTATCTCCACATGGAAAGTGCCAGCAGGGAAAGGTGGGGACTATTCTTGGACTCGATAGGAACTGCTTCAAGTCACCTAATTCTCTCTCTGCCTACTCTCGCCATAAAGCTAGGCACAAAACCAACCAACACTCTTCTTGCTGTACCTCCAACATGGAAAGAGCCAGGAGGGAATTGTAGGGCTTGTTTCTCAGTGTCTCCAATAACGGCATGCTGTGTGCCACCAACTTTTTCTTCTACACCCTCCAGGAGTTCTCCTCAAAATCCATAAACGTCTTGTTATACGTAAAACAAGCAAAGGGCCCAAAGCGAATTGTATAGCTGTTCTCAGTGTCTCTGAGAATTGCTCTGATTATCCGTGTTACCTCTTTGCTAAGACTCTCCAGAGAGCCGTCCTCAAAACCAACACACATCTTGACATAACTCCCACATTGATCGCAGTGTCTCCAGGAACAGCATTCGAGGAGCCAGGAACTTTTCTGCCTACACTGTCTGCGGGCAGTTCCTCAAAACCAATATACATCCTGCTATATCTCCCACATGGAAAGTGCCAGGAGGGAAAAGTGGCGATTATGTTTAGACTTTCTCGGAACTGCTTCAAATCAACTAGATAGCTTTGTGCTGCAAATCTCCCAAGAGCCAAATGTAAAAGCAGCAAACATCTCGCTGTATGTCCCACATCCAAAGCGCCAAGAGAGAGCTTGCTCTCCCTGTCTTTGAGTACTGTTTTCACTGTCCCGGTTACCTCTTTGCTAACATTCTCTTCAGAGCTGCACTGAAACCAGGAACCACGTGGAGAAGGCACCCACACTGAAAATGCCTGGAAGGAACATTGGGGCTTCTTCTCAGTGTCTCTGATGTCGGGTTTTACTGTCCCGGGAAAGTCTCTGCTAACAGCCTGCAGAGCGCCGTGCCCAATATACAGAAACGTCTTGCGGTATCTCCTACAGGGAAAGTGCCAAGAGGGAGTTGTCGAGCTCGTTCTCAGTGTCTCTGAGAATTGCTCTGATTATCCGTGTGACCTCTTTGCTAAGACTCTCCAGAGAGCCGTCCTCAAAACCAACACACATCTTGACATATCTCCCTCATTGATCGCAGGGTCTCCAGGAACGGCATTCAATGAGCCAGGAACTTTTCTCCCTACACTGTCCATTGAGTTGTCCTCAAAAGCAATATACATCCTGCTATACCTGCTACATGGGAAGTGCCAGGTGGGAAATGTAGAGCTTGCTCTCCCTGTCTTTGAGTACTGTTTTCACTGTCCCGGTTACCTCTTTGCTAACATTCTCTTCAGAGCTGCACTGAAACCAGGAACCACGTGGAGAAGGCACCCACACTGAAAATGCCTGGAAGGAACATTGGGGCTTCTTCTCAGTGTCTCTGATGTCGGGTTTTACTGTCCCGGGAAAGTCTCTGCTAACACCCTGCAGAGCGCCGTGCCCAATATACAGAAACGTCTTGCGGTATCTCCTACAGGGAAAGTGCCAAGAGGGAATTGTCGAGCTCGTTCTCAGTGTCTCTGAGAATTGCTCTGATTATCCGTGTGACCTCTTTGCTAAGACTCTCCAGAGAGCCGTCCTCAAAACCAACACACATCTTGACATATCTCCCTCATTGATGGCAGGGTCTCCAGGAACGGCATTCAATGAGCCAGGAACTTTTCTCCCTACACTGTCCATTGAGTTGTCCTCAAAAGCAATATACATCCTGCTATACCTGCTACATGGGAAGTGCCAGGTGGGAAATGTAGAGCTTGTTCTCCCTGTCTTTGAGTACTGCTTTCTACTCTCCCCGTTACCTCTTTGCTAACATTCTCTCGAGAGAGTTGTGCTCAAAAGCAAAGCACATATCAAGACCTATCTCCACATGGAAAGTGCCAGCAGGGAAAGGTGGGGACTATTCTTGGACTCGATAGGAACTGCTTCAAGTCACCTAATTCTCTCTCTGCCTACTCTCGCCATAAAGCTAGGCACAAAACCAACCAACACTCTTCTTGCTGTACCTCCAACATGGAAAGAGCCAGGAGGGAATTGTAGGGCTTGTTTCTCAGTGTCTCCAATAACGGCATTCAGTGTGCCACCAACTTTTTCTTCTACACCCTCCAGGAGTTCTCCTCAAAATCCATAAACGTCTTGTTATACGTAAAACAAGCAAAGGGCCCAAAGCGAATTGTATAGCTGTTCTCAGTGTCTCTGAGAATTGCTCTGATTATCCGTGTTACCTCTTTGCTAAGACTCTCCAGAGAGCCGTCCTCAAAACCAACACACATCTTGACATAACTCCCACATTGATCGCAGTGTCTCCAGGAACGGCATTCGAGGAGCCAGGAACTTTTCTGCCTACACTGTCTGCGGGCAGTTCCTCAAAACCAATATACATCCTGCTATATCTCCCACATGGAAAGTGCCAGGAGGGAAAAGTGGCGATTATGTTTAGACTTTCTCGGAACTGCTTCAAATCAACTAGATAGCTTTGTGCTGCAAATCTCCCAACAGCCAAATGTAAAAGCAGCAAACATCTCGCTGTATGTCCCACATCCAAAGCGCCAAGAGAGAGCTTGCTCTCCCTGTCTTTGAGTACTGTTTTCACTGTCCCGGTTACCTCTTTGCTAACATTCTCTTCAGAGCTGCACTGAAACCAGGAACCACGTGGAGAAGGCACCCACACTGAAAATGCCTGGAAGGAACATTGGGGCTTCTTCTCAGTGTCTCTGATGTCGGGTTTTACTGTCCCGGGAAAGTCTCTGCTAACAGCCTGCAGAGCGCCGTGCCCAATATACAGAAACGTCTTGCGGTATCTCCTACAGGGAAAGTGCCAAGAGGGAGTTGTCGAGCTCGTTCTCAGTGTCTCTGAGAATTGCTCTGATTATCCGTGTGACCTCTTTGCTAAGACTCTCCAGAGAGCCGTCCTCAAAACCAACACACATCTTGACATATCTCCCTCATTGATCGCAGGGTCTCCAGGAACGGCATTCAATGAGCCAGGAACTTTTCTCCCTACACTGTCCATTGAGTTGTCCTCAAAAGCAATATACATCCTGCTATACCTGCTACATGGGAAGTGCCAGGTGGGAAATGCAGAGCTTGCTCTCCCTGTCTTTGAGTACTGTTTTCACTGTCCCGGTTACCTCTTTGCTAACATTCTCTTCAGAGCTGCACTGAAACCAGGAACCACGTGGAGAAGGCACCCACACTGAAAATGCCTGGAAGGAACATTGGGGCTTCTTCTCAGTGTCTCTGATGTCGGGTTTTACTGTCCCGGGAAAGTCTCTGCTAACACCCTGCAGAGCGCCGTGCCCAATATACAGAAACGTCTTGCGGTATCTCCTACAGGGAAAGTGCCAAGAGGGAATTGTCGAGCTCGTTCTCAGTGTCTCTGAGAATTGCTCTGATTATCCGTGTGACCTCTTTGCTAAGACTCTCCAGAGAGCCGTCCTCAAAACCAACACACATCTTGACATATCTCCCTCATTGATCGCAGGGTCTCCAGGAACGGCATTCAATGAGCCAGGAACTTTTCTCCCTACACTGTCCATTGAGTTGTCCTCAAAAGCAATATACATCCTGCTATACCTGCTACATGGGAAGTGCCAGGTGGGAAATGTAGAGCTTGTTCTCCCTGTCTTTGAGTACTGCTTTCTACTCTCCCCGTTACCTCTTTGCTAACATTCTCTCGAGAGAGTTGTGCTCAAAAGCAAAGCACATATCAAGACCTATCTCCACATGGAAAGTGCCAGCAGGGAAAGGTGGGGACTATTCTTGGACTCGATAGGAACTGCTTCAAGTCACCTAATTCTCTCTCTGCCTACTCTCGCCATAAAGCTAGGCACAAAACCAACCAACACTCTTCTTGCTGTACCTCCAACATGGAAAGAGCCAGGAGGGAATTGTAGGGCTTGTTTCTCAGTGTCTCCAATAACGGCATTCAGTGTGCCACCAACTTTTTCTTCTACACCCTCCAGGAGTTCTCCTCAAAATCCATAAACGTCTTGTTATACGTAAAACAAGCAAAGGGCCCAAAGCGAATTGTATAGCTGTTCTCAGTGTCTCTGAGAATTGCTCTGATTATCCGTGTTACCTCTTTGCTAAGACTCTCCAGAGAGCCGTCCTCAAAACCAACACACATCTTGACATAACTCCCACATTGATCGCAGTGTCTCCAGGAACGGCATTCGAGGAGCCAGGAACTTTTCTGCCTACACTGTCTGCGGGCAGTTCCTCAAAACCAATATACATCCTGCTATATCTCCCACATGGAAAGTGCCAGGAGGGAAAAGTGGCGATTATGTTTAGACTTTCTCGGAACTGCTTCAAATCAACTAGATAGCTTTGTGCTGCAAATCTCCCAACAGCCAAATGTAAAAGCAGCAAACATCTCGCTGTATGTCCCACATCCAAAGCGCCAAGAGAGAGCTTGCTCTCCCTGTCTTTGAGTACTGTTTTCACTGTCCCGGTTACCTCTTTGCTAACATTCTCTTCAGAGCTGCACTGAAACCAGGAACCACGTGGAGAAGGCACCCACACTGAAAATGCCTGGAAGGAACATTGGGGCTTCTTCTCAGTGTCTCTGATGTCGGGTTTTACTGTCCCGGGAAAGTCTCTGCTAACAGCCTGC
Organism: Larus michahellis; assembly: GCF_964199755.1. Classification (NCBI taxonomy): domain Eukaryota; kingdom Metazoa; phylum Chordata; class Aves; order Charadriiformes; family Laridae; genus Larus; species Larus michahellis. The sequence goes on along the minus strand of NC_133898.1, from coordinate 386,645 downwards.
AGAGCGCCGTGCCCAATATACAGAAACGTCTTGCGGTATCTCCTACAGGGAAAGTGCCAAGAGGGAGTTGTCGAGCTCGTTCTCAGTGTCTCTGAGAATTGCTCTGATTATCCGTGTGACCTCTTTGCTAAGACTCTCCAGAGAGCCGTCCTCAAAACCAACACACATCTTGACATATCTCCCTCATTGATCGCAGGGTCTCCAGGAACGGCATTCAATGAGCCAGGAACTTTTCTCCCTACACTGTCCATTGAGTTGTCCTCAAAAGCAATATACATCCTGCTATACCTGCTACATGGGAAGTGCCAGGTGGGAAATGCAGAGCTTGCTCTCCCTGTCTTTGAGTACTGTTTTCACTGTCCCGGTTACCTCTTTGCTAACATTCTCTTCAGAGCTGCACTGAAACCAGGAACCACGTGGAGAAGGCACCCACACTGAAAATGCCTGGAAGGAACATTGGGGCTTCTTCTCAGTGTCTCTGATGTCGGGTTTTACTGTCCCGGGAAAGTCTCTGCTAACACCCTGCAGAGCGCCGTGCCCAATATACAGAAACGTCTTGCGGTATCTCCTACAGGGAAAGTGCCAAGAGGGAATTGTCGAGCTCGTTCTCAGTGTCTCTGAGAATTGCTCTGATTATCCGTGTGACCTCTTTGCTAAGACTCTCCAGAGAGCCGTCCTCAAAACCAACACACATCTTGACATATCTCCCTCATTGATGGCAGGGTCTCCAGGAACGGCATTCAATGAGCCAGGAACTTTTCTCCCTACACTGTCCATTGAGTTGTCCTCAAAAGCAATATACATCCTGCTATACCTGCTACATGGGAAGTGCCAGGTGGGAAATGTAGAGCTTGTTCTCCCTGTCTTTGAGTACTGCTTTCTACTCTCCCCGTTACCTCTTTGCTAACATTCTCTCGAGAGAGTTGTGCTCAAAAGCAAAGCACATATCAAGACCTATCTCCACATGGAAAGTGCCAGCAGGGAAAGGTGGGGACTATTCTTGGACTCGATAGGAACTGCTTCAAGTCACCTAATTCTCTCTCTGCCTACTCTCGCCATAAAGCTAGGCACAAAACCAACCAACACTCTTCTTGCTGTACCTCCAACATGGAAAGAGCCAGGAGGGAATTGTAGGGCTTGTTTCTCAGTGTCTCCAATAACGGCATTCAGTGTGCCACCAACTTTTTCTTCTACACCCTCCAGGAGTTCTCCTCAAAATCCATAAACGTCTTGTTATACGTAAAACAAGCAAAGGGCCCAAAGCGAATTGTATAGCTGTTCTCAGTGTCTCTGAGAATTGCTCTGATTATCCGTGTTACCTCTTTGCTAAGACTCTCCAGAGAGCCGTCCTCAAAACCAACACACATCTTGACATAACTCCCACATTGATCGCAGTGTCTCCAGGAACGGCATTCGAGGAGCCAGGAACTTTTCTGCCTACACTGTCTGCGGGCAGTTCCTCAAAACCAATATACATCCTGCTATATCTCCCACATGGAAAGTGCCAGGAGGGAAAAGTGGCGATTATGTTTAGACTTTCTCGGAACTGCTTCAAATCAACTAGATAGCTTTGTGCTGCAAATCTCCCAACAGCCAAATGTAAAAGCAGCAAACATCTCGCTGTATGTCCCACATCCAAAGCGCCAAGAGAGAGCTTGCTCTCCCTGTCTTTGAGTACTGTTTTCACTGTCCCGGTTACCTCTTTGCTAACATTCTCTTCAGAGCTGCACTGAAACCAGGAACCACGTGGAGAAGGCACCCACACTGAAAATGCCTGGAAGGAACATTGGGGCTTCTTCTCAGTGTCTCTGATGTCGGGTTTTACTGTCCCGGGAAAGTCTCTGCTAACACCCTGCAGAGCGCCGTGCCCAATATACAGAAACGTCTTGCGGTATCTCCTACAGGGAAAGTGCCAAGAGGGAATTGTCGAGCTCGTTCTCAGTGTCTCTGAGAATTGCTCTGATTATCCGTGTGACCTCTTTGCTAAGACTCTCCAGAGAGCCGTCCTCAAAACCAACACACATCTTGACATATCTCCCTCATTGATGGCAGGGTCTCCAGGAACGGCATTCAATGAGCCAGGAACTTTTCTCCCTACACTGTCCATTGAGTTGTCCTCAAAAGCAATATACATCCTGCTATACCTGCTACATGGGAAGTGCCAGGTGGGAAATGTAGAGCTTGTTCTCCCTGTCTTTGAGTACTGCTTTCTACTCTCCCCGTTACCTCTTTGCTAACATTCTCTCGAGAGAGTTGTGCTCAAAAGCAAAGCACATATCAAGACCTATCTCCACATGGAAAGTGCCAGCAGGGAAAGGTGGGGACTATTCTTGGACTCGATAGGAACTGCTTCAAGTCACCTAATTCTCTCTCTGCCTACTCTCGCCATAAAGCTAGGCACAAAACCAACCAACACTCTTCTTGCTGTACCTCCAACATGGAAAGAGCCAGGAGGGAATTGTAGGGCTTGTTTCTCAGTGTCTCCAATAACGGCATTCAGTGTGCCACCAACTTTTTCTTCTACACCCTCCAGGAGTTCTCCTCAAAATCCATAAACGTCTTGTTATACGTAAAACAAGCAAAGGGCCCAAAGCGAATTGTATAGCTGTTCTCAGTGTCTCTGAGAATTGCTCTGATTATCCGTGTTACCTCTTTGCTAAGACTCTCCAGAGAGCCGTCCTCAAAACCAACACACATCTTGACATAACTCCCACATTGATCGCAGTGTCTCCAGGAACGGCATTCGAGGAGCCAGGAACTTTTCTGCCTACACTGTCTGCGGGCAGTTCCTCAAAACCAATATACATCCTGCTATATCTCCCACATGGAAAGTGCCAGGAGGGAAAAGTGGCGATTATGTTTAGACTTTCTCGGAACTGCTTCAAATCAACTAGATAGCTTTGTGCTGCAAATCTCCCAACAGCCAAATGTAAAAGCAGCAAACATCTCGCTGTATGTCCCACATCCAAAGCGCCAAGAGAGAGCTTGCTCTCCCTGTCTTTGAGTACTGTTTTCACTGTCCCGGTTACCTCTTTGCTAACATTCTCTTCAGAGCTGCACTGAAACCAGGAACCACGTGGAGAAGGCACCCACACTGAAAATGCCTGGAAGGAACATTGGGGCTTCTTCTCAGTGTCTCTGATGTCGGGTTTTACTGTCCCGGGAAAGTCTCTGCTAACAGCCTGCAGAGCGCCGTGCCCAATATACAGAAACGTCTTGCGGTATCTCCTACAGGGAAAGTGCCAAGAGGGAGTTGTCGAGCTCGTTCTCAGTGTCTCTGAGAATTGCTCTGATTATCCGTGTGACCTCTTTGCTAAGACTCTCCAGAGAGCCGTCCTCAAAACCAACACACATCTTGACATATCTCCCTCATTGATCGCAGGGTCTCCAGGAACGGCATTCAATGAGCCAGGAACTTTTCTCCCTACACTGTCCATTGATTTGTCCTCAAAAGCAATATACATCCTGCTATACCTGCTACATGGGAAGTGCCAGGTGGGAAATGTAGAGCTTGTTCTCCCTGTCTTTGAGTACTGCTTTCTACTCTCCCCGTTACCTCTTTGCTAACATTCTCTCGAGAGAGTTGTGCTCAAAAGCAAAGCACATATCAAGACCTATCTCCACATGGAAAGTGCCAGCAGGGAAAGGTGGGGACTATTCTTGGACTCGATAGGAACTGCTTCAAGTCACCTAATTCTCTCTCTGCCTACTCTCGCCATAAAGCTAGGCACAAAACCAACCAACACTCTTCTTGCTGTACCTCCAACATGGAAAGAGCCAGGAGGGAATTGTAGGGCTTGTTTCTCAGTGTCTCCAATAACGGCATTCAGTGTGCCACCAACTTTTTCTTCTACACCCTCCAGGAGTTCTCCTCAAAATCCATAAACGTCTTGTTATACGTAAAACAAGCAAAGGGCCCAAAGCGAATTGTATAGCTGTTCTCAGTGTCTCTGAGAATTGCTCTGATTATCCGTGTTACCTCTTTGCTAAGACTCTCCAGAGAGCCGTCCTCAAAACCAACACACATCTTGACATATCTCCCACATTGATCGCAGTGTCTCCAGGAACGGCATTCGAGGAGCCAGGAACTTTTCTGCCTACACTGTCTGCGGGCAGTTCCTCAAAACCAATATACATCCTGCTATATCTCCCACATGGAAAGTGCCAGGAGGGAAAAGTGGCGATTATGTTTAGACTTTCTCGGAACTGCTTCAAATCAACTAGATAGCTTTGTGCTGCAAATCTCCCAAGAGCCAAATGTAAAAGCAGCAAACATCTCGCTGTATGTCCCACATCCAAAGCGCCAAGAGAGAGCTTGCTCTCCCTGTCTTTGAGTACTGTTTTCACTGTCCCGGTTACCTCTTTGCTAACATTCTCTTCAGAGCTGCACTGAAACCAGGAACCACGTGGAGAAGGCACCCACACTGAAAATGCCTGGAAGGAACATTGGGGCTTCTTCTCAGTGTCTCTGATGTCGGGTTTTACTGTCCCGGGAAAGTCTCTGCTAACACCCTGCAGAGCGCCGTGGCCAATATACAGAAACGTCTTGCGGTATCTCCTACAGGGAAAGTGCCAAGAGGGAATTGTCGAGCTCGTTCTCAGTGTCTCTGAGAATTGCTCTGATTATCCGTGTGACCTCTTTGCTAAGACTCTCCAGAGAGCCGTCCTCAAAACCAACACACATCTTGACATATCTCCCTCATTGATCGCAGGGTCTCCAGGAACGGCATTCAATGAGCCAGGAACTTTTCTCCCTACACTGTCCATTGAGTTGTCCTCAAAAGCAATATACATCCTGCTATACCTGCTACATGGGAAGTGCCAGGTGGGAAATGTAGAGCTTGTTCTCCCTGTCTTTGAGTACTGCTTTCTACTCTCCCCGTTACCTCTTTGCTAACATTCTCTCGAGAGAGTTGTGCTCAAAAGCAAAGCACATATCAAGACCTATCTCCACATGGAAAGTGCCAGCAGGGAAAGGTGGGGACTATTCTTGGACTCGATAGGAACTGCTTCAAGTCACCTAATTCTCTCTCTGCCTACTCTCGCCATAAAGCTAGGCACAAAACCAACCAACACTCTTCTTGCTGTACCTCCAACATGGAAAGAGCCAGGAGGGAATTGTAGGGCTTGTTTCTCAGTGTCTCCAATAACGGCATTCAGTGTGCCACCAACTTTTTCTTCTACACCCTCCAGGAGTTCTCCTCAAAATCCATAAACGTCTTGTTATACGTAAAACAAGCAAAGGGCCCAAAGCGAATTGTATAGCTGTTCTCAGTGTCTCTGAGAATTGCTCTGATTATCCGTGTTACCTCTTTGCTAAGACTCTCCAGAGAGCCGTCCTCAAAACCAACACACATCTTGACATATCTCCCACATTGATCGCAGTGTCTCCAGGAACGGCATTCGAGGAGCCAGGAACTTTTCTGCCTACACTGTCTGCGGGCAGTTCCTCAAAACCAATATACATCCTGCTATATCTCCCACATGGAAAGTGCCAGGAGGGAAAAGTGGCGATTATGTTTAGACTTTCTCGGAACTGCTTCAAATCAACTAGATAGCTTTGTGCTGCAAATCTCCCAAGAGCCAAATGTAAAAGCAGCAAACATCTCGCTGTATGTCCCACATCCAAAGCGCCAAGAGAGAGCTTGCTCTCCCTGTCTTTGAGTACTGTTTTCACTGTCCCGGTTACCTCTTTGCTAACATTCTCTTCAGAGCTGCACTGAAACCAGGAACCACGTGGAGAAGGCACCCACACTGAAAATGCCTGGAAGGAACATTGGGGCTTCTTCTCAGTGTCTCTGATGTCGGGTTTTACTGTCCCGGGAAAGTCTCTGCTAACACCCTGCAGAGCGCCGTGGCCAATATACAGAAACGTCTTGCGGTATCTCCTACAGGGAAAGTGCCAAGAGGGAATTGTCGAGCTCGTTCTCAGTGTCTCTGAGAATTGCTCTGATTATCCGTGTTACCTCTTTGCTAAGACTCTCCAGAGAGCCGTCCTCAAAACCAACACACATCTTGACATATCTCCCTCATTGATGGCAGGGTCTCCAGGAACGGCATTCAATGAGCCAGGAACTTTTCTCCCTACACTGTCCATTGAGTTGTCCTCAAAAGCAATATACATCCTGCTATACCTGCTACATGGGAAGTGCCAGGTGGGAAATGTAGAGCTTGTTCTCCCTGTCTTTGAGTACTGCTTTCTACTCTCCCCGTTACCTCTTTGCTAACATTCTCTCGAGAGAGTTGTGCTCAAAAGCAAAGCACATATCAAGACCTATCTCCACATGGAAAGTGCCAGCAGGGAAAGGTGGGGACTATTCTTGGACTCGATAGGAACTGCTTCAAGTCACCTAATTCTCTCTCTGCCTACTCTCGCCATAAAGCTAGGCACAAAACCAACCAACAATCTTCTTGCTGTACCTCCAACATGGAAAGAGCCAGGAGGGAATTGTAGGGCTTGTTTCTCAGTGTCTCCAATAACGGCATTCAGTGTGCCACCAACTTTTTCTTCTACACCCTCCAGGAGTTCTCCTCAAAATCCATAAACGTCTTGTTATACGTAAAACAAGCAAAGGGCCCAAAGCGAATTGTATAGCTGTTCTCAGTGTCTCTGAGAATTGCTCTGATTATCCGTGTTACCTCTTTGCTAAGACTCTCCAGAGAGCCGTCCTCAAAACCAACACACATCTTGACATATCTCCCACATTGATCGCAGTGTCTCCAGGAACGGCATTCGAGGAGCCAGGAACTTTTCTGCCTACACTGTCTGCGGGCAGTTCCTCAAAACCAATATACATCCTGCTATATCTCCCACATGGAAAGTGCCAGGAGGGAAAAGTGGCGATTATGTTTAGACTTTCTCGGAACTGCTTCAAATCAACTAGATAGCTTTGTGCTGCAAATCTCCCAAGAGCCAAATGTAAAAGCAGCAAACATCTCGCTGTATGTCCCACATCCAAAGCGCCAAGAGAGAGCTTGCTCTCCCTGTCTTTGAGTACTGTTTTCACTGTCCCGGTTACCTCTTTGCTAACATTCTCTTCAGAGCTGCACTGAAACCAGGAACCACGTGGAGAAGGCACCCACACTGAAAATGCCTGGAAGGAACATTGGGGCTTCTTCTCAGTGTCTCTGATGTCGGGTTTTACTGTCCCGGGAAAGTCTCTGCTAACACCCTGCAGAGCGCCGTGCCCAATATACAGAAACGTCTTGCGGTATCTCCTACAGGGAAAGTGCCAAGAGGGAATTGTCGAGCTCGTTCTCAGTGTCTCTGAGAATTGCTCTGATTATCCGTGTGACCTCTTTGCTAAGACTCTCCAGAGAGCCGTCCTCAAAACCAACACACATCTTGACATATCTCCCTCATTGATGGCAGGGTCTCCAGGAACGGCATTCAATGAGCCAGGAACTTTTCTCCCTACACTGTCCATTGAGTTGTCCTCAAAAGCAATATACATCCTGCTATACCTGCTACATGGGAAGTGCCAGGTGGGAAATGTAGAGCTTGTTCTCCCTGTCTTTGAGTACTGCTTTCTACTCTCCCCGTTACCTCTTTGCTAACATTCTCTCGAGAGAGTTGTGCTCAAAAGCAAAGCACATATCAAGACCTATCTCCACATGGAAAGTGCCAGCAGGGAAAGGTGGGGACTATTCTTGGACTCGATAGGAACTGCTTCAAGTCACCTAATTCTCTCTCTGCCTACTCTCGCCATAAAGCTAGGCACAAAACCAACCAACACTCTTCTTGCTGTACCTCCAACATGGAAAGAGCCAGGAGGGAATTGTAGGGCTTGTTTCTCAGTGTCTCCAATAACGGCATTCAGTGTGCCACCAACTTTTTCTTCTACACCCTCCAGGAGTTCTCCTCAAAATCCATAAACGTCTTGTTATACGTAAAACAAGCAAAGGGCCCAAAGCGAATTGTATAGCTGTTCTCAGTGTCTCTGAGAATTGCTCTGATTATCCGTGTGACCTCTTTGCTAAGACTCTCCAGAGAGCCGTCCTCAAAACCAACACACATCTTGACATATCTCCCACATTGATCGCAGTGTCTCCAGGAACGGCATTCGAGGAGCCAGGAACTTTTCTGCCTACACTGTCTGCGGGCAGTTCCTCAAAACCAATATACATCCTGCTATATCTCCCACATGGAAAGTGCCAGGAGGGAAAAGTGGCGATTATGTTTAGACTTTCTCGGAACTGCTTCAAATCAACTAGATAGCTTTGTGCTGCAAATCTCCCAAGAGCCAAATGTAAAAGCAGCAAACATCTCGCTGTATGTCCCACATCCAAAGCGCCAAGAGAGAGCTTGCTCTCCCTGTCTTTGAGTACTGTTTTCACTGTCCCGGTTACCTCTTTGCTAACATTCTCTTCAGAGCTGCACTGAAACCAGGAACCACGTGGAGAAGGCACCCACACTGAAAATGCCTGGAAGGAACATTGGGGCTTCTTCTCAGTGTCTCTGATGTCGGGTTTTACTGTCCCGGGAAAGTCTCTGCTAACAGCCTGCAGAGCGCCGTGGCCAATATACAGAAACGTCTTGCGGTATCTCCTACAGGGAAAGTGCCAAGAGGGAGTTGTCGAGCTCGTTCTCAGTGTCTCTGAGAATTGCTCTGATTATCCGTGTGACCTCTTTGCTAAGACTCTCCAGAGAGCCGTCCTCAAAACCAACACACATCTTGACATATCTCCCTCATTGATGGCAGGGTCTCCAGGAACGGCATTCAATGAGCCAGGAACTTTTCTCCCTACACTGTCCATTGAGTTGTCCTCAAAAGCAATATACATCCTGCTATACCTGCTACATGGGAAGTGCCAGGTGGGAAATGTAGAGCTTGTTCTCCCTGTCTTTGAGTACTGCTTTCTACTCTCCCCGTTACCTCTTTGCTAACATTCTCTCGAGAGAGTTGTGCTCAAAAGCAAAGCACATATCAAGACCTATCTCCACATGGAAAGTGCCAGCAGGGAAAGGTGGGGACTATTCTTGGACTCGATAGGAACTGCTTCAAGTCACCTAATTCTCTCTCTGCCTACTCTCGCCATAAAGCTAGGCACAAAACCAACCAACACTCTTCTTGCTGTACCTCCAACATGGAAAGAGCCAGGAGGGAATTGTAGGGCTTGTTTCTCAGTGTCTCCAATAACGGCATTCAGTGTGCCACCAACTTTTTCTTCTACACCCTCCAGGAGTTCTCCTCAAAATCCATAAACGTCTTGTTATACGTAAAACAAGCAAAGGGCCCAAAGCGAATTGTATAGCTGTTCTCAGTGTCTCTGAGAATTGCTCTGATTATCCGTGTTACCTCTTTGCTAAGACTCTCCAGAGAGCCGTCCTCAAAACCAACACACATCTTGACATATCTCCCACATTGATCGCAGTGTCTCCAGGAACGGCATTCGAGGAGCCAGGAACTTTTCTGCCTACACTGTCTGCGGGCAGTTCCTCAAAACCAATATACATCCTGCTATATCTCCCACATGGAAAGTGCCAGGAGGGAAAAGTGGCGATTATGTTTAGACTTTCTCGGAACTGCTTCAAATCAACTAGATAGCTTTGTGCTGCAAATCTCCCAAGAGCCAAATGTAAAAGCAGCAAACATCTCGCTGTATGTCCCACATCCAAAGCGCCAAGAGAGAGCTTGCTCTCCCTGTCTTTGAGTACTGTTTTCACTGTCCCGGTTACCTCTTTGCTAACATTCTCTTCAGAGCTGCACTGAAACCAGGAACCACGTGGAGAAGGCACCCACACTGAAAATGCCTGGAAGGAACATTGGGGCTTCTTCTCAGTGTCTCTGATGTCGGGTTTTACTGTCCCGGGAAAGTCTCTGCTAACACCCTGCAGAGCGCCGTGCCCAATATACAGAAACGTCTTGCGGTATCTCCTACAGGGAAAGTGCCAAGAGGGAATTGTCGAGCTCGTTCTCAGTGTCTCTGAGAATTGCTCTGATTATCCGTGTGACCTCTTTGCTAAGACTCTCCAGAGAGCCGTCCTCAAAACCAACACACATCTTGACATATCTCCCTCATTGATGGCAGGGTCTCCAGGAACGGCATTCAATGAGCCAGGAACTTTTCTCCCTACACTGTCCATTGAGTTGTCCTCAAAAGCAATATACATCCTGCTATACCTGCTACATGGGAAGTGCCAGGTGGGAAATGTAGAGCTTGTTCTCCCTGTCTTTGAGTACTGCTTTCTACTCTCCCCGTTACCTCTTTGCTAACATTCTCTCGAGAGAGTTGTGCTCAAAAGCAAAGCACATATCAAGACCTATCTCCACATGGAAAGTGCCAGCAGGGAAAGGTGGGGACTATTCTTGGACTCGATAGGAACTGCTTCAAGTCACCTAATTCTCTCTCTGCCTACTCTCGCCATAAAGCTAGGCACAAAACCAACCAACACTCTTCTTGCTGTACCTCCAACATGGAAAGAGCCAGGAGGGAATTGTAGGGCTTGTTTCTCAGTGTCTCCAATAACGGCATTCAGTGTGCCACCAACTTTTTCTTCTACACCCTCCAGGAGTTCTCCTCAAAATCCATAAACGTCTTGTTATACGTAAAACAAGCAAAGGGCCCAAAGCGAATTGTATAGCTGTTCTCAGTGTCTCTGAGAATTGCTCTGATTATCCGTGTTACCTCTTTGCTAAGACTCTCCAGAGAGCCGTCCTCAAAACCAACACACATCTTGACATAACTCCCACATTGATCGCAGTGTCTCCAGGAACGGCATTCGAGGAGCCAGGAACTTTTCTGCCTACACTGTCTGCGGGCAGTTCCTCAAAACCAATATACATCCTGCTATATCTCCCACATGGAAAGTGCCAGGAGGGAAAAGTGGCGATTATGTTTAGACTTTCTCGGAACTGCTTCAAATCAACTAGATAGCTTTGTGCTGCAAATCTCCCAAGAGCCAAATGTAAAAGCAGCAAACATCTCGCTGTATGTCCCACATCCAAAGCGCCAAGAGAGAGCTTGCTCTCCCTGTCTTTGAGTACTGTTTTCACTGTCCCGGTTACCTCTTTGCTAACATTCTCTTCAGAGCTGCACTGAAACCAGGAACCACGTGGAGAAGGCACCCACACTGAAAATGCCTGGAAGGAACATTGGGGCTTCTTCTCAGTGTCTCTGATGTCGGGTTTTACTGTCCCGGGAAAGTCTCTGCTAACAGCCTGCAGAGCGCCGTGGCCAATATACAGAAACGTCTTGCGGTATCTCCTACAGGGAAAGTGCCAAGAGGGAGTTGTCGAGCTCGTTCTCAGTGTCTCTGAGAATTGCTCTGATTATCCGTGTGACCTCTTTGCTAAGACTCTCCAGAGAGCCGTCCTCAAAACCAACACACATCTTGACATATCTCCCTCATTGATCGCAGGGTCTCCAGGAACGGCATTCAATGAGCCAGGAACTTTTCTCCCTACACTGTCCATTGATTTGTCCTCAAAAGCAATATACATCCTGCTATACCTGCTACATGGGAAGTGCCAGGTGGGAAATGTAGAGCTTGTTCTCCCTGTCTTTGAGTACTGCTTTCTACTCTCCCCGTTACCTCTTTGCTAACATTCTCTCGAGAGAGTTGTGCTCAAAAGCAAAGCACATATCAAGACCTATCTCCACATGGAAAGTGCCAGCAGGGAAAGGTGGGGACTATTCTTGGACTCGATAGGAACTGCTTCAAGTCACCTAATTCTCTCTCTGCCTACTCTCGCCATAAAGCTAGGCACAAAACCAACCAACACTCTTCTTGCTGTACCTCCAACATGGAAAGAGCCAGGAGGGAATTGTAGGGCTTGTTTCTCAGTGTCTCCAATAACGGCATTCAGTGTGCCACCAACTTTTTCTTCTACACCCTCCAGGAGTTCTCCTCAAAATCCATAAACGTCTTGTTATACGTAAAACAAGCAAAGGGCCCAAAGCGAATTGTATAGCTGTTCTCAGTGTCTCTGAGAATTGCTCTGATTATCCGTGTTACCTCTTTGCTAAGACTCTCCAGAGAGCCGTCCTCAAAACCAACACACATCTTGACATATCTCCCACATTGATCGCAGTGTCTCCAGGAACGGCATTCGAGGAGCCAGGAACTTTTCTGCCTACACTGTCTGCGGGCAGTTCCTCAAAACCAATATACATCCTGCTATATCTCCCACATGGAAAGTGCCAGGAGGGAAAAGTGGCGATTATGTTTAGACTTTCTCGGAACTGCTTCAAATCAACTAGATAGCTTTGTGCTGCAAATCTCCCAAGAGCCAAATGTAAAAGCAGCAAACATCTCGCTGTATGTCCCACATCCAAAGCGCCAAGAGAGAGCTTGCTCTCCCTGTCTTTGAGTACTGTTTTCACTGTCCCGGTTACCTCTTTGCTAACATTCTCTTCAGAGCTGCACTGAAACCAGGAACCACGTGGAGAAGGCACCCACACTGAAAATGCCTGGAAGGAACATTGGGGCTTCTTCTCAGTGTCTCTGATGTCGGGTTTTACTGTCCCGGGAAAGTCTCTGCTAACACCCTGCAGAGCGCCGTGCCCAATATACAGAAACGTCTTGCGGTATCTCCTACAGGGAAAGTGCCAAGAGGGAATTGTCGAGCTCGTTCTCAGTGTCTCTGAGAATTGCTCTGATTATCCGTGTGACCTCTTTGCTAAGACTCTCCAGAGAGCCGTCCTCAAAACCAACACACATCTTGACATATCTCCCTCATTGATGGCAGGGTCTCCAGGAACGGCATTCAATGAGCCAGGAACTTTTCTCCCTACACTGTCCATTGAGTTGTCCTCAAAAGCAATATACATCCTGCTATACCTGCTACATGGGAAGTGCCAGGTGGGAAATGTAGAGCTTGTTCTCCCTGTCTTTGAGTACTGCTTTCTACTCTCCCCGTTACCTCTTTGCTAACATTCTCTCGAGAGAGTTGTGCTCAAAAGCAAAGCACATATCAAGACCTATCTCCACATGGAAAGTGCCAGCAGGGAAAGGTGGGGACTATTCTTGGACTCGATAGGAACTGCTTCAAGTCACCTAATTCTCTCTCTGCCTACTCTCGCCATAAAGCTAGGCACAAAACCAACCAACACTCTTCTTGCTGTACCTCCAACATGGAAAGAGCCAGGAGGGAATTGTAGGGCTTGTTTCTCAGTGTCTCCAATAACGGCATTCAGTGTGCCACCAACTTTTTCTTCTACACCCTCCAGGAGTTCTCCTCAAAATCCATAAACGTCTTGTTATACGTAAAACAAGCAAAGGGCCCAAAGCGAATTGTATAGCTGTTCTCAGTGTCTCTGAGAATTGCTCTGATTATCCGTGTTACCTCTTTGCTAAGACTCTCCAGAGAGCCGTCCTCAAAACCAACACACATCTTGACATAACTCCCACATTGATCGCAGTGTCTCCAGGAACGGCATTCGAGGAGCCAGGAACTTTTCTGCCTACACTGTCTGCGGGCAGTTCCTCAAAACCAATATACATCCTGCTATATCTCCCACATGGAAAGTGCCAGGAGGGAAAAGTGGCGATTATGTTTAGACTTTCTCGGAACTGCTTCAAATCAACTAGATAGCTTTGTGCTGCAAATCTCCCAAGAGCCAAATGTAAAAGCAGCAAACATCTCGCTGTATGTCCCACATCCAAAGCGCCAAGAGAGAGCTTGCTCTCCCTGTCTTTGAGTACTGTTTTCACTGTCCCGGTTACCTCTTTGCTAACATTCTCTTCAGAGCTGCACTGAAACCAGGAACCACGTGGAGAAGGCACCCACACTGAAAATGCCTGGAAGGAACATTGGGGCTTCTTCTCAGTGTCTCTGATGTCGGGTTTTACTGTCCCGGGAAAGTCTCTGCTAACAGCCTGCAGAGCGCCGTGGCCAATATACAGAAACGTCTTGCGGTATCTCCTACAGGGAAAGTGCCAAGAGGGAGTTGTCGAGCTCGTTCTCAGTGTCTCTGAGAATTGCTCTGATTATCCGTGTGACCTCTTTGCTAAGACTCTCCAGAGAGCCGTCCTCAAAACCAACACACATCTTGACATATCTCCCTCATTGATCGCAGGGTCTCCAGGAACGGCATTCAATGAGCCAGGAACTTTTCTCCCTACACTGTCCATTGATTTGTCCTCAAAAGCAATATACATCCTGCTATACCTGCTACATGGGAAGTGCCAGGTGGGAAATGTAGAGCTTGTTCTCCCTGTCTTTGAGTACTGCTTTCTACTCTCCCCGTTACCTCTTTGCTAACATTCTCTCGAGAGAGTTGTGCTCAAAAGCAAAGCACATATCAAGACCTATCTCCACATGGAAAGTGCCAGCAGGGAAAGGTGGGGACTATTCTTGGACTCGATAGGAACTGCTTCAAGTCACCTAATTCTCTCTCTGCCTACTCTCGCCATAAAGCTAGGCACAAAACCAACCAACACTCTTCTTGCTGTACCTCCAACATGGAAAGAGCCAGGAGGGAATTGTAGGGCTTGTTTCTCAGTGTCTCCAATAACGGCATTCAGTGTGCCACCAACTTTTTCTTCTACACCCTCCAGGAGTTCTCCTCAAAATCCATAAACGTCTTGTTATACGTAAAACAAGCAAAGGGCCCAAAGCGAATTGTATAGCTGTTCTCAGTGTCTCTGAGAATTGCTCTGATTATCCGTGTTACCTCTTTGCTAAGACTCTCCAGAGAGCCGTCCTCAAAACCAACACACATCTTGACATATCTCCCACATTGATCGCAGTGTCTCCAGGAACGGCATTCGAGGAGCCAGGAACTTTTCTGCCTACACTGTCTGCGGGCAGTTCCTCAAAACCAATATACATCCTGCTATATCTCCCACATGGAAAGTGCCAGGAGGGAAAAGTGGCGATTATGTTTAGACTTTCTCGGAACTGCTTCAAATCAACTAGATAGCTTTGTGCTGCAAATCTCCCAAGAGCCAAATGTAAAAGCAGCAAACATCTCGCTGTATGTCCCACATCCAAAGCGCCAAGAGAGAGCTTGCTCTCCCTGTCTTTGAGTACTGTTTTCACTGTCCCGGTTACCTCTTTGCTAACATTCTCTTCAGAGCTGCACTGAAACCAGGAACCACGTGGAGAAGGCACCCACACTGAAAATGCCTGGAAGGAACATTGGGGCTTCTTCTCAGTGTCTCTGATGTCGGGTTTTACTGTCCCGGGAAAGTCTCTGCTAACAGCCTGCAGAGCGCCGTGGCCAATATACAGAAACGTCTTGCGGTATCTCCTACAGGGAAAGTGCCAAGAGGGAATTGTCGAGCTCGTTCTCAGTGTCTCTGAGAATTGCTCTGATTATCCGTGTGACCTCTTTGCTAAGACTCTCCAGAGAGCCGTCCTCAAAACCAACACACATCTTGACATATCTCCCTCATTGATCGCAGGGTCTCCAGGAACGGCATTCAATGAGCCAGGAACTTTTCTCCCTACACTGTCCATTGAGTTGTCCTCAAAAGCAATATACATCCTGCTATACCTGCTACATGGGAAGTGCCAGGTGGGAAATGTAGAGCTTGTTCTCCCTGTCTTTGAGTACTGCTTTCTACTCTCCCCGTTACCTCTTTGCTAACATTCTCGAGAGAGAGTTGTGCTCAAAAGCAAAGCACATATCAAGACCTATCTCCACATGGAAAGTGCCAGCAGGGAAAGGTGGGGACTATTCTTGGACTCGATAGGAACTGCTTCAAGTCACCTAATTCTCTCTCTGCCTACTCTCGCCATAAAGCTAGGCACAAAACCAACCAACACTCTTCTTGCTGTACCTCCAACATGGAAAGAGCCAGGAGGGAATTGTAGGGCTTGTTTCTCAGTGTCTCCAATAACGGCATTCAGTGTGCCACCAACTTTTTCTTCTACACCCTCCAGGAGTTCTCCTCAAAATCCATAAACGTCTTGTTATACGTAAAACAAGCAAAGGGCCCAAAGCGAATTGTATAGCTGTTCTCAGTGTCTCTGAGAATTGCTCTGATTATCCGTGTTACCTCTTTGCTAAGACTCTCCAGAGAGCCGTCCTCAAAACCAACACACATCTTGACATATCTCCCACATTGATCGCAGTGTCTCCAGGAACGGCATTCGAGGAGCCAGGAACTTTTCTGCCTACACTGTCTGCGGGCAGTTCCTCAAAACCAATATACATCCTGCTATATCTCCCACATGGAAAGTGCCAGGAGGGAAAAGTGGCGATTATGTTTAGACTTTCTCGGAACTGCTTCAAATCAACTAGATAGCTTTGTGCTGCAAATCTCCCAAGAGCCAAATGTAAAAGCAGCAAACATCTCGCTGTATGTCCCACATCCAAAGCGCCAAGAGAGAGCTTGCTCTCCCTGTCTTTGAGTACTGTTTTCACTGTCCCGGTTACCTCTTTGCTAACATTCTCTTCAGAGCTGCACTGAAACCAGGAACCACGTGGAGAAGGCACCCACACTGAAAATGCCTGGAAGGAACATTGGGGCTTCTTCTCAGTGTCTCTGATGTCGGGTTTTACTGTCCCGGGAAAGTCTCTGCTAACACCCTGCAGAGCGCCGTGGCCAATATACAGAAACGTCTTGCGGTATCTCCTACAGGGAAAGTGCCAAGAGGGAATTGTCGAGCTCGTTCTCAGTGTCTCTGAGAATTGCTCTGATTATCCGTGTGACCTCTTTGCTAAGACTCTCCAGAGAGCCGTCCTCAAAACCAACACACATCTTGACATATCTCCCTCATTGATCGCAGGGTCTCCAGGAACGGCATTCAATGAGCCAGGAACTTTTCTCCCTACACTGTCCATTGAGTTGTCCTCAAAAGCAATATACATCCTGCTATACCTGCTACATGGGAAGTGCCAGGTGGGAAATGTAGAGCTTGTTCTCCCTGTCTTTGAGTACTGCTTTCTACTCTCCCCGTTACCTCTTTGCTAACATTCTCTCGAGAGAGTTGTGCTCAAAAGCAAAGCACATATCAAGACCTATCTCCACATGGAAAGTGCCAGCAGGGAAAGGTGGGGACTATTCTTGGACTCGATAGGAACTGCTTCAAGTCACCTAATTCTCTCTCTGCCTACTCTCGCCATAAAGCTAGGCACAAAACCAACCAACACTCTTCTTGCTGTACCTCCAACATGGAAAGAGCCAGGAGGGAATTGTAGGGCTTGTTTCTCAGTGTCTCCAATAACGGCATTCAGTGTGCCACCAACTTTTTCTTCTACACCCTCCAGGAGTTCTCCTCAAAATCCATAAACGTCTTGTTATACGTAAAACAAGCAAAGGGCCCAAAGCGAATTGTATAGCTGTTCTCAGTGTCTCTGAGAATTGCTCTGATTATCCGTGTGACCTCTTTGCTAAGACTCTCCAGAGAGCCGTCCTCAAAACCAACACACATCTTGACATATCTCCCACATTGATCGCAGTGTCTCCAGGAACGGCATTCGAGGAGCCAGGAACTTTTCTGCCTACACTGTCTGCGGGCAGTTCCTCAAAACCAATATACATCCTGCTATATCTCCCACATGGAAAGTGCCAGGAGGGAAAAGTGGCGATTATGTTTAGACTTTCTCGGAACTGCTTCAAATCAACTAGATAGCTTTGTGCTGCAAATCTCCCAAGAGCCAAATGTAAAAGCAGCAAACATCTCGCTGTATGTCCCACATCCAAAGCGCCAAGAGAGAGCTTGCTCTCCCTGTCTTTGAGTACTGTTTTCACTGTCCCGGTTACCTCTTTGCTAACATTCTCTTCAGAGCTGCACTGAAACCAGGAACCACGTGGAGAAGGCACCCACACTGAAAATGCCTGGAAGGAACATTGGGGCTTCTTCTCAGTGTCTCTGATGTCGGGTTTTACTGTCCCGGGAAAGTCTCTGCTAACACCCTGCAGAGCGCCGTGCCCAATATACAGAAACGTCTTGCGGTATCTCCTACAGGGAAAGTGCCAAGAGGGAATTGTCGAGCTCGTTCTCAGTGTCTCTGAGAATTGCTCTGATTATCCGTGTGACCTCTTTGCTAAGACTCTCCAGAGAGCCGTCCTCAAAACCAACACACATCTTCACATATCTCCCTCATTGATGGCAGGGTCTCCAGGAACGGCATTCAATGAGCCAGGAACTTTTCTCCCTACACTGTCCATTGAGTTGTCCTCAAAAGCAATATACCTCCTGCTATACCTGCTACATGGGAAGTGCCAGGTGGGAAATGTAGAGCTTGTTCTCCCTGTCTTTGAGTACTGCTTTCTACTCTCCCCGTTACCTCTTTGCTAACATTCTCTCGAGAGAGTTGTGCTCAAAAGCAAAGCACATATCAAGACCTATCTCCACATGGAAAGTGCCAGCAGGGAAAGGTGGGGACTATTCTTGGACTCGATAGGAACTGCTTCAAGTCACCTAATTCTCTCTCTGCCTACTCTCGCCATAAAGCTAGGCACAAAACCAACCAACACTCTTCTTGCTGTACCTCCAACATGGAAAGAGCCAGGAGGGAATTGTAGGGCTTGTTTCTCAGTGTCTCCAATAACGGCATTCAGTGTGCCACCAACTTTTTCTTCTACACCCTCCAGGAGTTCTCCTCAAAATCCATAAACGTCTTGTTATACGTAAAACAAGCAAAGGGCCCAAAGCGAATTGTATAGCTGTTCTCAGTGTCTCTGAGAATTGCTCTGATTATCCGTGTTACCTCTTTGCTAAGACTCTCCAGAGAGCCGTCCTCAAAACCAACACACATCTTGACATATCTCCCACATTGATCGCAGTGTCTCCAGGAACGGCATTCGAGGAGCCAGGAACTTTTCTGCCTACACTGTCTGCGGGCAGTTCCTCAAAACCAATATACATCCTGCTATATCTCCCACATGGAAAGTGCCAGGAGGGAAAAGTGGCGATTATGTTTAGACTTTCTCGGAACTGCTTCAAATCAACTAGATAGCTTTGTGCTGCAAATCTCCCAAGAGCCAAATGTAAAAGCAGCAAACATCTCGCTGTATGTCCCACATCCAAAGCGCCAAGAGAGAGCTTGCTCTCCCTGTCTTTGAGTACTGTTTTCACTGTCCCGGTTACCTCTTTGCTAACATTCTCTTCAGAGCTGCACTGAAACCAGGAACCACGTGGAGAAGGCACCCACACTGAAAATGCCTGGAAGGAACATTGGGGCTTCTTCTCAGTGTCTCTGATGTCGGGTTTTACTGTCCCGGGAAAGTCTCTGCTAACAGCCTGCAGAGCGCCGTGCCCAATATACAGAAACGTCTTGCGGTATCTCCTACAGGGAAAGTGCCAAGAGGGAGTTGTCGAGCTCGTTCTCAGTGTCTCTGAGAATTGCTCTGATTATCCGTGTGACCTCTTTGCTAAGACTCTCCAGAGAGCCGTCCTCAAAACCAACACACATCTTGACATATCTCCCTCATTGATCGCAGGGTCTCCAGGAACGGCATTCAATGAGCCAGGAACTTTTCTCCCTACACTGTCCATTGAGTTGTCCTCAAAAGCAATATACATCCTGCTATACCTGCTACATGGGAAGTGCCAGGTGGGAAATGTAGAGCTTGTTCTCCCTGTCTTTGAGTACTGCTTTCTACTCTCCCCATTACCTCTTTGCTAACATTCTCTCGAGAGAGTTGTGCTCAAAAGCAAAGCACATATCAAGACCTATCTCCACATGGAAAGTGCCAGCAGGGAAAGGTGGGGACTATTCTTGGACTCGATAGGAACTGCTTCAAGTCACCTAATTCTCTCTCTGCCTACTCTCGCCATAAAGCTAGGCACAAAACCAACCAACACTCTTCTTGCTGTACCTCCAACATGGAAAGAGCCAGGAGGGAATTGTAGGGCTTGTTTCTCAGTGTCTCCAATAACGGCATTCAGTGTGCCACCAACTTTTTCTTCTACACCCTCCAGGAGTTCTCCTCAAAATCCATAAACGTCTTGTTATACGTAAAACAAGCAAAGGGCCCAAAGCGAATTGTATAGCTGTTCTCAGTGTCTCTGAGAATTGCTCTGATTATCCGTGTGACCTCTTTGCTAAGACTCTCCAGAGAGCCGTCCTCAAAACCAACACACATCTTGACATATCTCCCACATTGATCGCAGTGTCTCCAGGAACGGCATTCGAGGAGCCAGGAACTTTTCTGCCTACACTGTCTGCGGGCAGTTCCTCAAAACCAATATACATCCTGCTATATCTCCCACATGGAAAGTGCCAGGAGGGAAAAGTGGCGATTATGTTTAGACTTTCTCGGAACTGCTTCAAATCAACTAGATAGCTTTGTGCTGCAAATCTCCCAAGAGCCAAATGTAAAAGCAGCAAACATCTCGCTGTATGTCCCACATCCAAAGCGCCAAGAGAGAGCTTGCTCTCCCTGTCTTTGAGTACTGTTTTCACTGTCCCGGTTACCTCTTTGCTAACATTCTCTTCAGAGCTGCACTGAAACCAGGAACCACGTGGAGAAGGCACCCACACTGAAAATGCCTGGAAGGAACATTGGGGCTTCTTCTCAGTGTCTCTGATGTCGGGTTTTACTGTCCCGGGAAAGTCTCTGCTAACACCCTGCAGAGCGCCGTGCCCAATATACAGAAACGTCTTGCGGTATCTCCTACAGGGAAAGTGCCAAGAGGGAATTGTCGAGCTCGTTCTCAGTGTCTCTGAGAATTGCTCTGATTATCCGTGTGACCTCTTTGCTAAGACTCTCCAGAGAGCCGTCCTCAAAACCAACACACATCTTCACATATCTCCCTCATTGATGGCAGGGTCTCCAGGAACGGCATTCAATGAGCCAGGAACTTTTCTCCCTACACTGTCCATTGAGTTGTCCTCAAAAGCAATATACCTCCTGCTATACCTGCTACATGGGAAGTGCCAGGTGGGAAATGTAGAGCTTGTTCTCCCTGTCTTTGAGTACTGCTTTCTACTCTCCCCGTTACCTCTTTGCTAACATTCTCTCGAGAGAGTTGTGCTCAAAAGCAAAGCACATATCAAGACCTATCTCCACATGGAAAGTGCCAGCAGGGAAAGGTGGGGACTATTCTTGGACTCGATAGGAACTGCTTCAAGTCACCTAATTCTCTCTCTGCCTACTCTCGCCATAAAGCTAGGCACAAAACCAACCAACACTCTTCTTGCTGTACCTCCAACATGGAAAGAGCCAGGAGGGAATTGTAGGGCTTGTTTCTCAGTGTCTCCAATAACGGCATTCAGTGTGCCACCAACTTTTTCTTCTACACCCTCCAGGAGTTCTCCTCAAAATCCATAAACGTCTTGTTATACGTAAAACAAGCAAAGGGCCCAAAGCGAATTGTATAGCTGTTCTCAGTGTCTCTGAGAATTGCTCTGATTATCCGTGTTACCTCTTTGCTAAGACTCTCCAGAGAGCCGTCCTCAAAACCAACACACATCTTGACATATCTCCCACATTGATCGCAGTGTCTCCAGGAACGGCATTCGAGGAGCCAGGAACTTTTCTGCCTACACTGTCTGCGGGCAGTTCCTCAAAACCAATATACATCCTGCTATATCTCCCACATGGAAAGTGCCAGGAGGGAAAAGTGGCGATTATGTTTAGACTTTCTCGGAACTGCTTCAAATCAACTAGATAGCTTTGTGCTGCAAATCTCCCAAGAGCCAAATGTAAAAGCAGCAAACATCTCGCTGTATGTCCCACATCCAAAGCGCCAAGAGAGAGCTTGCTCTCCCTGTCTTTGAGTACTGTTTTCACTGTCCCGGTTACCTCTTTGCTAACATTCTCTTCAGAGCTGCACTGAAACCAGGAACCACGTGGAGAAGGCACCCACACTGAAAATGCCTGGAAGGAACATTGGGGCTTCTTCTCAGTGTCTCTGATGTCGGGTTTTACTGTCCCGGGAAAGTCTCTGCTAACAGCCTGCAGAGCGCCGTGCCCAATATACAGAAACGTCTTGCGGTATCTCCTACAGGGAAAGTGCCAAGAGGGAGTTGTCGAGCTCGTTCTCAGTGTCTCTGAGAATTGCTCTGATTATCCGTGTGACCTCTTTGCTAAGACTCTCCAGAGAGCCGTCCTCAAAACCAACACACATCTTGACATATCTCCCTCATTGATCGCAGGGTCTCCAGGAACGGCATTCAATGAGCCAGGAACTTTTCTCCCTACACTGTCCATTGAGTTGTCCTCAAAAGCAATATACATCCTGCTATACCTGCTACATGGGAAGTGCCAGGTGGGAAATGTAGAGCTTGTTCTCCCTGTCTTTGAGTACTGCTTTCTACTCTCCCCGTTACCTCTTTGCTAACATTCTCTCGAGAGAGTTGTGCTCAAAAGCAAAGCACATATCAAGACCTATCTCCACATGGAAAGTGCCAGCAGGGAAAGGTGGGGACTATTCTTGGACTCGATAGGAACTGCTTCAAGTCACCTAATTCTCTCTCTGCCTACTCTCGCCATAAAGCTAGGCACAAAACCAACCAACACTCTTCTTGCTGTACCTCCAACATGGAAAGAGCCAGGAGGGAATTGTAGGGCTTGTTTCTCAGTGTCTCCAATAACGGCATTCAGTGTGCCACCAACTTTTTCTTCTACACCCTCCAGGAGTTCTCCTCAAAATCCATAAACGTCTTGTTATACGTAAAACAAGCAAAGGGCCCAAAGCGAATTGTATAGCTGTTCTCAGTGTCTCTGAGAATTGCTCTGATTATCCGTGTTACCTCTTTGCTAAGACTCTCCAGAGAGCCGTCCTCAAAACCAACACACATCTTGACATATCTCCCACATTGATCGCAGTGTCTCCAGGAACGGCATTCGAGGAGCCAGGAACTTTTCTGCCTACACTGTCTGCGGACAGTTCCTCAAAACCAATATACATCCTGCTATATCTCCCACATGGAAAGTGCCAGGAGGGAAAAGTGGGGATTACGTTTAGACTTTCTCGGAACTGCTTCAAATCAACTAGATAGCTTTGTGCTGCAAATCTCCCAAGAGCCAAATGTAAAAGCAGCAAACATCTCGCTGTATGTCCCACATCCAAAGCGCCAAGAGAGAGCTTGCTCTCCCTGTCTTTGAGTACTGTTTTCACTGTCCCGGTTACCTCTTTGCTAACATTCTCTTCAGAGCTGCACTGAAACCAGGAACCACGTGGAGAAGGCACCCACACTGAAAATGCCTGGAAGGAACATTGGGGCTTCTTCTCAGTGTCTCTGATGTCGGGTTTTACTGTCCCGGGAAAGTCTCTGCTAACAGCCTGCAGAGCGCTGTGCCCAATATACAGAAACGTCTTGCGGTATCTCCTACAGGGAAAGTGCCAAGAGGGAATTGTCGAGCTCGTTCTCAGTGTCTCTGAGAATTGCTCTGATTATCCGTGTGACCTCTTTGCTAAGACTCTCCAGAGAGCCGTCCTCAAAACCAACACACATCTTGACATATCTCCCTCATTGATCGCAGGGTCTCCAGGAACGGCATTCAATGAGCCAGGAACTTTTCTCCCTACACTGTCCATTGAGTTGTCCTCAAAAGCAATATACCTCCTGCTATACCTGCTACATGGGAAGTGCCAGGTGGGAAATGTAGAGCTTGTTCTCCCTGTCTTTGAGTACTGCTTTCTACTCTCCCCGTTACCTCTTTGCTAACATTCTCTCGAGAGAGTTGTGCTCAAAAGCAAAGCACATATCAAGACCTATCTCCACATGGAAAGTGCCAGCAGGGAAAGGTGGGGACTATTCTTGGACTCGATAGGAACTGCTTCAAGTCACCTAATTCTCTCTCTGCCTACTCTCGCCATAAAGCTAGGCACAAAACCAACCAACACTCTTCTTGCTGTACCTCCAACATGGAAAGAGCCAGGAGGGAATTGTAGGGCTTGTTTCTCAGTGTCTCCAATAACGGCATTCAGTGTGCCACCAACTTTTTCTTCTACACCCTCCAGGAGTTCTCCTCAAAATCCATAAACGTCTTGTTATACGTAAAACAAGCAAAGGGCCCAAAGCGAATTGTATAGCTGTTCTCAGTGTCTCTGAGAATTGCTCTGATTATCCGTGTTACCTCTTTGCTAAGACTCTCCAGAGAGCCGTCCTCAAAACCAACACACATCTTGACATATCTCCCACATTGATCGCAGTGTCTCCAGGAACGGCATTCGAGGAGCCAGGAACTTTTCTGCCTACACTGTCTGCGGGCAGTTCCTCAAAACCAATATACATCCTGCTATATCTCCCACATGGAAAGTGCCAGGAGGGAAAAGTGGGGATTACGTTTAGACTTTCTCATAACTGCTTCAAATCAACTAGATAGCTTTGTGCTGCAAATCTCCCAAGAGCCAAATGTAAAAGCCGCAAACATCTCGCTGTATGTCCCACATCCAAAGCGCCAAGAGAGAGCTTGCTCTCCCTGTCTTTGAGTACTGTTTTCACTGTCCCGGTTACCTCTTTGCTAACATTCTCTTCAGAGCTGCACTGAAACCAGGAACCACGTGGAGAAGGCACCCACACTGAAAATGCCTGGAAGGAACATTGGGGCTTCTTCTCAGTGTCTCTGATGTCGGGTTTTACTGTCCCGGGAAAGTCTCTGCTAACAGCCTGCAGAGCGCTGTGCCCAATATACAGAAACGTCTTGCGGTATCTCCTACAGGGAAAGTGCCAAGAGGGAATTGTCGAGCTCGTTCTCAGTGTCTCTGAGAATTGCTCTGATTATCCGTGTGACCTCTTTGCTAAGACTCTCCAGAGAGCCGTCCTCAAAACCAACACACATCTTGACATATCTCCCTCATTGATCGCAGGGTCTCCAGGAACGGCATTCAATGAGCCAGGAACTTTTCTCCCTACACTGTCCATTGAGTTGTCCTCAAAAGCAATATACCTCCTGCTATACCTGCTACATGGGAAGTGCCAGGTGGGAAATGTAGAGCTTGTTCTCCCTGTCTTTGAGTACTGCTTTCTACTCTCCCCGTTACCTCTTTGCTAACATTCTCTCGAGAGAGTTGTGCTCAAAAGCAAAGCACATATCAAGACCTATCTCCACATGGAAAGTGCCAGCAGGGAAAGGTGGGGACTATTCTTGGACTCGATAGGAACTGCTTCAAGTCACCTAATTCTCTCTCTGCCTACTCTCGCCATAAAGCTAGGCACAAAACCAACCAACACTCTTCTTGCTGTACCTCCAACATGGAAAGAGCCAGGAGGGAATTGTAGGGCTTGTTTCTCAGTGTCTCCAATAACGGCATTCAGTGTGCCACCAACTTTTTCTTCTACACCCTCCAGGAGTTCTCCTCAAAATCCATAAACGTCTTGTTATACGTAAAACAAGCAAAGGGCCCAAAGCGAATTGTATAGCTGTTCTCAGTGTCTCTGAGAATTGCTCTGATTATCCGTGTTACCTCTTTGCTAAGACTCTCCAGAGAGCCGTCCTCAAAACCAACACACATCTTGACATATCTCCCACATTGATCGCAGTGTCTCCAGGAACGGCATTCGAGGAGCCAGGAACTTTTCTGCCTACACTGTCTGCGGGCAGTTCCTCAAAACCAATATACATCCTGCTATATCTCCCACATGGAAAGTGCCAGGAGGGAAAAGTGGCGATTATGTTTAGACTTTCTCGGAACTGCTTCAAATCAACTAGATAGCTTTGTGCTGCAAATCTCCCAAGAGCCAAATGTAAAAGCAGCAAACATCTCGCTGTATGTCCCACATCCAAAGCGCCAAGAGAGAGCTTGCTCTCCCTGTCTTTGAGTACTGTTTTCACTGTCCCGGTTACCTCTTTGCTAACATTCTCTTCAGAGCTGCACTGAAACCAGGAACCACGTGGAGAAGGCACCCACACTGAAAATGCCTGGAAGGAACATTGGGGCTTCTTCTCAGTGTCTCTGATGTCGGGTTTTACTGTCCCGGGAAAGTCTCTGCTAACAGCCTGCAGAGCGCCGTGCCCAATATACAGAAACGTCTTGCGGTATCTCCTACAGGGAAAGTGCCAAGAGGGAATTGTCGAGCTCGTTCTCAGTGTCTCTGAGAATTGCTCTGATTATCCGTGTGACCTCTTTGCTAAGACTCTCCAGAGAGCCGTCCTCAAAACCAACACACATCTTGACATATCTCCCTCATTGATCGCAGGGTCTCCAGGAACGGCATTCAATGAGCCAGGAACTTTTCTCCCTACACTGTCCATTGAGTTGTCCTCAAAAGCAATATACATCCTGCTATACCTGCTACATGGGAAGTGCCAGGTGGGAAATGTAGAGCTTGTTCTCCCTGTCTTTGAGTACTGCTTTCTACTCTCCCCGTTACCTCTTTGCTAACATTCTCTCGAGAGAGTTGTGCTCAAAAGCAAAGCACATATCAAGACCTATCTCCACATGGAAAGTGCCAGCAGGGAAAGGTGGGGACTATTCTTGGACTCGATAGGAACTGCTTCAAGTCACCTAATTCTCTCTCTGCCTACTCTCGCCATAAAGCTAGGCACAAAACCAACCAACAATCTTCTTGCTGTACCTCCAACATGGAAAGAGCCAGGAGGGAATTGTAGGGCTTGTTTCTCAGTGTCTCCAATAACGGCATTCAGTGTGCCACCAACTTTTTCTTCTACACCCTCCAGGAGTTCTCCTCAAAATCCATAAACGTCTTGTTATACGTAAAACAAGCAAAGGGCCCAAAGCGAATTGTATAGCTGTTCTCAGTGTCTCTGAGAATTGCTCTGATTATCCGTGTTACCTCTTTGCTAAGACTCTCCAGAGAGCCGTCCTCAAAACCAACACACATCTTGACATATCTCCCACATTGATCGCAGTGTCTCCAGGAACGGCATTCGAGGAGCCAGGAACTTTTCTGCCTACACTGTCTGCGGGCAGTTCCTCAAAACCAATATACATCCTGCTATATCTCCCACATGGAAAGTGCCAGGAGGGAAAAGTGGCGATTATGTTTAGACTTTCTCGGAACTGCTTCAAATCAACTAGATAGCTTTGTGCTGCAAATCTCCCAACAGCCAAATGTAAAAGCAGCAAACATCTCGCTGTATGTCCCACATCCAAAGCGCCAAGAGAGAGCTTGCTCTCCCTGTCTTTGAGTACTGTTTTCACTGTCCCGGTTACCTCTTTGCTAACATTCTCTTCAGAGCTGCACTGAAACCAGGAACCACGTGGAGAAGGCACCCACACTGAAAATGCCTGGAAGGAACATTGGGGCTTCTTCTCAGTGTCTCTGATGTCGGGTTTTACTGTCCCGGGAAAGTCTCTGCTAACACCCTGCAGAGTGCTGTGCCCAATATACAGAAACGTCTTGCGGTATCTCCTACAGGGAAAGTGCCAAGAGGGAATTGTCGAGCTCGTTCTCAGTGTCTCTGAGAATTGCTCTGATTATCCGTGTGACCTCTTTGCTAAGACTCTCCAGAGAGCCGTCCTCAAAACCAACACACATCTTGACATATCTCCCTCATTGATCGCAGGGTCTCCAGGAACGGCATTCAATGAGCCAGGAACTTTTCTCCCTACACTGTCCATTGAGTTGTCCTCAAAAGCAATATACATCCTGCTATACCTGCTACATGGGAAGTGCCAGGTGGGAAATGTAGAGCTTGTTCTCCCTGTCTTTGAGTACTGCTTTCTACTCTCCCCGTTACCTCTTTGCTAACATTCTCTCGAGAGAGTTGTGCTCAAAAGCAAAGCACATATCAAGACCTATCTCCACATGGAAAGTGCCAGCAGGGAAAGGTGGGGACTATTCTTGGACTCGATAGGAACTGCTTCAAGTCACCTAATTCTCTCTCTGCCTACTCTCGCCATAAAGCTAGGCACAAAACCAACCAACACTCTTCTTGCTGTACCTCCAACATGGAAAGAGCCAGGAGGGAATTGTAGGGCTTGTTTCTCAGTGTCTCCAATAACGGCATTCAGTGTGCCACCAACTTTTTCTTCTACACCCTCCAGGAGTTCTCCTCAAAATCCATAAACGTCTTGTTATACGTAAAACAAGCAAAGGGCCCAAAGCGAATTGTATAGCTGTTCTCAGTGTCTCTGAGAATTGCTCTGATTATCCGTGTTACCTCTTTGCTAAGACTCTCCAGAGAGCCGTCCTCAAAACCAACACACATCTTGACATATCTCCCACATTGATCGCAGTGTCTCCAGGAACGGCATTCGAGGAGCCAGGAACTTTTCTGCCTACACTGTCTGCGGGCAGTTCCTCAAAACCAATATACATCCTGCTATATCTCCCACATGGAAAGTGCCAGGAGGGAAAAGTGGCGATTATGTTTAGACTTTCTCAGAACTGCTTCAAATCAACTAGATAGCTTTGTGCTGCAAATCTCCCAAGAGCCAAATGTAAAAGCAGCAAACATCTCGCTGTATGTCCCACATCCAAAGCGCCAAGAGAGAGCTTGCTCTCCCTGTCTTTGAGTACTGTTTTCACTGTCCCGGTTACCTCTTTGCTAACATTCTCTTCAGAGCTGCACTGAAACCAGGAACCACGTGGAGAAGGCACCCACACTGAAAATGCCTGGAAGGAACATTGGGGCTTCTTCTCAGTGTCTCTGATGTCGGGTTTTACTGTCCCGGGAAAGTCTCTGCTAACACCCTGCAGAGTGCTGTGCCCAATATACAGAAACGTCTTGCGGTATCTCCTACAGGGAAAGTGCCAAGAGGGAATTGTCGAGCTTGTTCTCAGTGTCTCTGAGAATTGCTCTGATTATCCGTGTGACCTCTTTGCTAAGACTCTCCAGAGAGCCGTCCTCAAAACCAACACACATCTTGACATATCTCCCACATTGATCGCAGTGTCTCCAGGAACGGCATTCGAGGAGCCAGGAACTTTTCTGCCTACACTGTCTGCGGACAGTTCCTCAAAACCAATATACATCCTGCTATATCTCCCACATGGAAAGTGCCAGGAGGGAAAAGTGGGGATTACGTTTAGACTTTCTCATAACTGCTTCAAATCAACTAGATAGCTTTGTGCTGCAAATCTCCCAACAGCCAAATGTAAAAGCAGCAAACATCTCGCTGTATGTCCCACATCCAAAGCGCCAAGAGAGAGCTTGTTCTCCCTGTCTTTGAGTACTGTTTTCACTGTCCCGGTTACCTCTTTGCTAACATTCTCTTCAGAGCTGCACTGAAACCAGGAACCACGTGGAGAAGGCACCCACACTGAAAATGCCTGGAAGGAACATTGGGGCTTCTTCTCAGTGTCTCTGATGTCGGGTTTTACTGTCCCGGGAAAGTCTCTGCTAACAGCCTGCAGAGCGCTGAGCCCAATATACAGAAACGTCTTGCGGTATCTCCTACAGGGAAAGTGCCAAGAGGGAATTGTCGAGCTCGTTCTCAGTGTCTCTGAGAATTGCTCTGATTATCCGTGTGACCTCTTTGCTAAGACTCTCCAGAGAGCCGTCCTCAAAACCAACACACATCTTGACATATCTCCCTCATTGATCGCAGGGTCTCCAGGAACGGCATTCAATGAGCCAGGAACTTTTCTCCCTACACTGTCCATTGAGTTGTCCTCAAAAGCAATATACCTCCTGCTATACCTGCTACATGGGAAGTGCCAGGTGGGAAATGTAGAGCTTGTTCTCCCTGTCTTTGAGTACTGCTTTCTACTCTCCCCGTTACCTCTTTGCTAACATTCTCTCGAGAGAGTTGTGCTCAAAAGCAAAGCACATATCAAGACCTATCTCCACATGGAAAGTGCCAGCAGGGAAAGGTGGGGACTATTCTTGGACTCGATAGGAACTGCTTCAAGTCACCTAATTCTCTCTCTGCCTACTCTCGCCATAAAGCTAGGCACAAAACCAACCAACACTCTTCTTGCTGTACCTCCAACATGGAAAGAGCCAGGAGGGAATTGTAGGGCTTGTTTCTCAGTGTCTCCAATAACGGCATTCAGTGTGCCACCAACTTTTTCTTCTACACCCTCCAGGAGTTCTCCTCAAAATCCATAAACGTCTTGTTATACGTAAAACAAGCAAAGGGCCCAAAGCGAATTGTATAGCTGTTCTCAGTGTCTCTGAGAATTGCTCTGATTATCCGTGTTACCTCTTTGCTAAGACTCTCCAGAGAGCCGTCCTCAAAACCAACACACATCTTGACATATCTCCCACATTGATCGCAGTGTCTCCAGGAACGGCATTCGAGGAGCCAGGAACTTTTCTGCCTACACTGTCTGCGGGCAGTTCCTCAAAACCAATATACATCCTGCTATATCTCCCACATGGAAAGTGCCAGGAGGGAAAAGTGGCGATTATGTTTAGACTTTCTCGGAACTGCTTCAAATCAGCTAGATAGCTTTGTGCTGCAAATCTCCCAAGAGCCAAATGTAAAAGCAGCAAACATCTCGCTGTATGTCCCACATCCAAAGCGCCAAGAGAGAGCTTGCTCTCCCTGTCTTTGAGTACTGTTTTCACTGTCCCGG
The DNA here is from genome assembly GCF_964199755.1 of Larus michahellis. Taxonomy (NCBI): domain Eukaryota; kingdom Metazoa; phylum Chordata; class Aves; order Charadriiformes; family Laridae; genus Larus; species Larus michahellis. The sequence continues at coordinate 356,363 of NC_133898.1, read as the reverse complement.
TTACCTCTTTGCTAACATTCTCTTCAGAGCTGCACTGAAACCAGGAACCACGTGGAGAAGGCACCCACACTGAAAATGCCTGGAAGGAACATTGGGGCTTCTTCTCAGTGTCTCTGATGTCGGGTTTTACTGTCCCGGGAAAGTCTCTGCTAACAGCCTGCAGAGCGCTGTGCCCAATATACAGAAACGTCTTGCGGTATCTCCTACAGGGAAAGTGCCAAGAGGGAATTGTCGAGCTCGTTCTCAGTGTCTCTGAGAATTGCTCTGATTATCCGTGTGACCTCTTTGCTAAGACTCTCCAGAGAGCCGTCCTCAAAACCAACACACATCTTGACATATCTCCCTCATTGATCGCAGGGTCTCCAGGAACGGCATTCAATGAGCCAGGAACTTTTCTCCCTACACTGTCCATTGAGTTGTCCTCAAAAGCAATATACCTCCTGCTATACCTGCTACATGGGAAGTGCCAGGTGGGAAATGTAGAGCTTGTTCTCCCTGTCTTTGAGTACTGCTTTCTACTCTCCCCGTTACCTCTTTGCTAACATTCTCTCGAGAGAGTTGTGCTCAAAAGCAAAGCACATATCAAGACCTATCTCCACATGGAAAGTGCCAGCAGGGAAAGGTGGGGACTATTCTTGGACTCGATAGGAACTGCTTCAAGTCACCTAATTCTCTCTCTGCCTACTCTCGCCATAAAGCTAGGCACAAAACCAACCAACACTCTTCTTGCTGTACCTCCAACATGGAAAGAGCCAGGAGGGAATTGTAGGGCTTGTTTCTCAGTGTCTCCAATAACGGCATTCAGTGTGCCACCAACTTTTTCTTCTACACCCTCCAGGAGTTCTCCTCAAAATCCATAAACGTCTTGTTATACGTAAAACAAGCAAAGGGCCCAAAGCGAATTGTATAGCTGTTCTCAGTGTCTCTGAGAATTGCTCTGATTATCCGTGTTACCTCTTTGCTAAGACTCTCCAGAGAGCCGTCCTCAAAACCAACACACATCTTGACATATCTCCCACATTGATCGCAGTGTCTCCAGGAACGGCATTCGAGGAGCCAGGAACTTTTCTGCCTACACTGTCTGCGGGCAGTTCCTCAAAACCAATATACATCCTGCTATATCTCCCACGTGGAAAGTGCCAGGAGGGAAAAGTGGCGATTATGTTTAGACTTTCTCGGAACTGCTTCAAATCAACTAGATAGCTTTGTGCTGCAAATCTCCCAAGAGCCAAATGTAAAAGCAGCAAACATCTCGCTGTATGTCCCACATCCAAAGCGCCAAGAGAGAGCTTGCTCTCCCTGTCTTTGAGTACTGTTTTCACTGTCCCGGTTACCTCTTTGCTAACATTCTCTTCAGAGCTGCACTGAAACCAGGAACCACGTGGAGAAGGCACCCACACTGAAAATGCCTGGAAGGAACATTGGGGCTTCTTCTCAGTGTCTCTGATGTCGGGTTTTACTGTCCCGGGAAAGTCTCTGCTAACACCCTGCAGAGTGCTGTGCCCAATATACAGAAACGTCTTGCGGTATCTCCTACAGGGAAAGTGCCAAGAGGGAATTGTCGAGCTCGTTCTCAGTGTCTCTGAGAATTGCTCTGATTATCCGTGTGACCTCTTTGCTAAGACTCTCCAGAGAGCCGTCCTCAAAACCAACACACATCTTGACATATCTCCCTCATTGATCGCAGGGTCTCCAGGAACGGCATTCAATGAGCCAGGAACTTTTCTCCCTACACTGTCCATTGAGTTGTCCTCAAAAGCAATATACCTCCTGCTATACCTGCTACATGGGAAGTGCCAGGTGGGAAATGTAGAGCTTGTTCTCCCTGTCTTTGAGTACTGCTTTCTACTCTCCCCGTTACCTCTTTGCTAACATTCTCTCGAGAGAGTTGTGCTCAAAAGCAAAGCACATATCAAGACCTATCTCCACATGGAAAGTGCCAGCAGGGAAAGGTGGGGACTATTCTTGGACTCGATAGGAACTGCTTCAAGTCACCTAATTCTCTCTCTGCCTACTCTCGCCATAAAGCTAGGCACAAAACCAACCAACACTCTTCTTGCTGTACCTCCAACATGGAAAGAGCCAGGAGGGAATTGTAGGGCTTGTTTCTCAGTGTCTCAAATAACGGCATTCAGTGTGCCACCAACTTTTTCTTCTACACCCTCCAGGAGTTCTCCTCAAAATCCATAAACGTCTTGTTATACGTAAAACAAGCAAAGGGCCCAAAGCGAATTGTATAGCTGTTCTCAGTGTCTCTGAGAATTGCTCTGATTATCCGTGTTACCTCTTTGCTAAGACTCTCCAGAGAGCCGTCCTCAAAACCAACACACATCTTGACATATCTCCCACATTGATCGCAGTGTCTCCAGGAACGGCATTCGAGGAGCCAGGAACTTTTCTGCCTACACTGTCTGCGGGCAGTTCCTCAAAACCAATATACATCCTGCTATATCTCCCACATGGAAAGTGCCAGGAGGGAAAAGTGGCGATTGTGTTTAGACTTTCTCGGAACTGCTTCAAATCAACTAGATAGCTTTGTGCTGCAAATCTCCCAAGAGCCAAATGTAAAAGCAGCAAACATCTCGCTGTATGTCCCACATCCAAAGCGCCAAGAGAGAGCTTGTTCTCCCTGTCTTTGAGTACTGTTTTCACTGTCCCGGTTACCTCTTTGCTAACATTCTCTTCAGAGCTGCACTGAAACCAGGAACCACGTGGAGAAGGCACCCACACTGAAAATGCCTGGAAGGAACATTGGGGCTTCTTCTCAGTGTCTCTGATGTCGGGTTTTACTGTCCCGGGAAAGTCTCTGCTAACAGCCTGCAGAGCGCCGTGCCCAATATACAGAAACGTCTTGCGGTATCTCCTACAGGGAAAGTGCCAAGAGGGAATTGTCGAGCTCGTTCTCAGTGTCTCTGAGAATTGCTCTGATTATCCGTGTGACCTCTTTGCTAAGACTCTCCAGAGAGCCGTCCTCAAAACCAACACACATCTTGACATATCTCCCTCATTGATCGCAGGGTCTCCAGGAACGGCATTCAATGAGCCAGGAACTTTTCTCCCTACACTGTCCATTGAGTTGTCCTCAAAAGCAATATACCTCCTGCTATACCTGCTACATGGGAAGTGCCAGGTGGGAAATGTAGAGCTTGTTCTCCCTGTCTTTGAGTACTGCTTTCTACTCTCCCCGTTACCTCTTTGCTAACATTCTCAAGAGAGAGTTGTGCTCAAAAGCAAAGCACATATCAAGACCTATCTCCACATGGAAAGTGCCAGCAGGGAAAGGTGGGGACTATTCTTGGACTCGATAGGAACTGCTTCAAGTCACCTAATTCTCTCTCTGCCTACTCTCGCCATAAAGCTAGGCACAAAACCAACCAACAATCTTCTTGCTGTACCTCCAACATGGAAAGAGCCAGGAGGGAATTGTAGGGCTTGTTTCTCAGTGTCTCCAATAACGGCATTCAGTGTGCCACCAACTTTTTCTTCTACACCCTCCAGGAGTTCTCCTCAAAATCCATAAACGTCTTGTTATACGTAAAACAAGCAAAGGGCCCAAAGCGAATTGTATAGCTGTTCTCAGTGTCTCTGAGAATTGCTCTGATTATCCGTGTTACCTCTTTGCTAAGACTCTCCAGAGAGCCGTCCTCAAAACCAACACACATCTTGACATATCTCCCACATTGATCGCAGTGTCTCCAGGAACGGCATTCGAGGAGCCAGGAACTTTTCTGCCTACACTGTCTGCGGACAGTTCCTCAAAACCAATATACATCCTGCTATATCTCCCACATGGAAAGTGCCAGGAGGGAAAAGTGGGGATTACGTTTAGACTTTCTCATAACTGCTTCAAATCAACTAGATAGCTTTGTGCTGCAAATCTCCCAAGAGCCAAATGTAAAAGCAGCAAACATCTCGCTGTATGTCCCACATCCAAAGCGCCAAGAGAGAGCTTGCTCTCCCTGTCTTTGAGTACTGTTTTCACTGTCCCGGTTACCTCTTTGCTAACATTCTCTTCAGAGCTGCACTGAAACCAGGAACCACGTGGAGAAGGCACCCACACTGAAAATGCCTGGAAGGAACATTGGGGCTTCTTCTCAGTGTCTCTGATGTCGGGTTTTACTGTCCCGGGAAAGTCTCTGCTAACAGCCTGCAGAGCGCTGTGCCCAATATACAGAAACGTCTTGCGGTATCTCCTACAGGGAAAGTGCCAAGAGGGAATTGTCGAGCTCGTTCTCAGTGTCTCTGAGAATTGCTCTGATTATCCGTGTGACCTCTTTGCTAAGACTCTCCAGAGAGCCGTCCTCAAAACCAACACACATCTTGACATATCTCCCTCATTGATCGCAGGGTCTCCAGGAACGGCATTCAATGAGCCAGGAACTTTTCTCCCTACACTGTCCATTGAGTTGTCCTCAAAAGCAATATACCTCCTGCTATACCTGCTACATGGGAAGTGCCAGGTGGGAAATGTAGAGCTTGTTCTCCCTGTCTTTGAGTACTGCTTTCTACTCTCCCCGTTACCTCTTTGCTAACATTCTCTCGAGAGAGTTGTGCTCAAAAGCAAAGCACATATCAAGACCTATCTCCACATGGAAAGTGCCAGCAGGGAAAGGTGGGGACTATTCTTGGACTCGATAGGAACTGCTTCAAGTCACCTAATTCTCTCTCTGCCTACTCTCGCCATAAAGCTAGGCACAAAACCAACCAACACTCTTCTTGCTGTACCTCCAACATGGAAAGAGCCAGGAGGGAATTGTAGGGCTTGTTTCTCAGTGTCTCCAATAACGGCATTCAGTGTGCCACCAACTTTTTCTTCTACACCCTCCAGGAGTTCTCCTCAAAATCCATAAACGTCTTGTTATACGTAAAACAAGCAAAGGGCCCAAAGCGAATTGTATAGCTGTTCTCAGTGTCTCTGAGAATTGCTCTGATTATCCGTGTTACCTCTTTGCTAAGACTCTCCAGAGAGCCGTCCTCAAAACCAACACACATCTTGACATATCTCCCACATTGATCGCAGTGTCTCCAGGAACGGCATTCGAGGAGCCAGGAACTTTTCTGCCTACACTGTCTGCGGGCAGTTCCTCAAAACCAATATACATCCTGCTATATCTCCCACATGGAAAGTGCCAGGAGGGAAAAGTGGGGATTACGTTTAGACTTTCTCATAACTGCTTCAAATCAACTAGATAGCTTTGTGCTGCAAATCTCCCAAGAGCCAAATGTAAAAGCAGCAAACATCTCGCTGTATGTCCCACATCCAAAGCGCCAAGAGAGAGCTTGCTCTCCCTGTCTTTGAGTACTGTTTTCACTGTCCCGGTTACCTCTTTGCTAACATTCTCTTCAGAGCTGCACTGAAACCAGGAACCACGTGGAGAAGGCACCCACACTGAAAATGCCTGGAAGGAACATTGGGGCTTCTTCTCAGTGTCTCTGATGTCGGGTTTTACTGTCCCGGGAAAGTCTCTGCTAACAGCCTGCAGAGCGCTGTGCCCAATATACAGAAACGTCTTGCGGTATCTCCTACAGGGAAAGTGCCAAGAGGGAATTGTCGAGCTCGTTCTCAGTGTCTCTGAGAATTGCTCTGATTATCCGTGTGACCTCTTTGCTAAGACTCTCCAGAGAGCCGTCCTCAAAACCAACACACATCTTGACATATCTCCCTCATTGATCGCAGGGTCTCCAGGAACGGCATTCGAGGAGCCAGGAACTTTTCTGCCTACACTGTCTGCGGGCAGTTCCTCAAAACCAATATACATCCTGCTATATCTCCCACATGGAAAGTGCCAGGAGGGAAAAGTGGCGATTGTGTTTAGACTTTCTCGGAACTGCTTCAAATCAACTAGATAGCTTTGTGCTGCAAATCTCCCAAGAGCCAAATGTAAAAGCAGCAAACATCTCGCTGTATGTCCCACATCCAAAGCGCCAAGAGAGAGCTTGTTCTCCCTGTCTTTGAGTACTGTTTTCACTGTCCCGGTTACCTCTTTGCTAACATTCTCTTCAGAGCTGCACTGAAACCAGGAACCACGTGGAGAAGGCACCCACACTGAAAATGCCTGGAAGGAACATTGGGGCTTCTTCTCAGTGTCTCTGATGTCGGGTTTTACTGTCCCGGGAAAGTCTCTGCTAACAGCCTGCAGAGCGCCGTGCCCAATATACAGAAACGTCTTGCGGTATCTCCTACAGGGAAAGTGCCAAGAGGGAATTGTCGAGCTCGTTCTCAGTGTCTCTGAGAATTGCTCTGATTATCCGTGTGACCTCTTTGCTAAGACTCTCCAGAGAGCCGTCCTCAAAACCAACACACATCTTGACATATCTCCCTCATTGATCGCAGGGTCTCCAGGAACGGCATTCAATGAGCCAGGAACTTTTCTCCCTACACTGTCCATTGAGTTGTCCTCAAAAGCAATATACCTCCTGCTATACCTGCTACATGGGAAGTGCCAGGTGGGAAATGTAGAGCTTGTTCTCCCTGTCTTTGAGTACTGCTTTCTACTCTCCCCGTTACCTCTTTGCTAACATTCTCAAGAGAGAGTTGTGCTCAAAAGCAAAGCACATATCAAGACCTATCTCCACATGGAAAGTGCCAGCAGGGAAAGGTGGGGACTATTCTTGGACTCGATAGGAACTGCTTCAAGTCACCTAATTCTCTCTCTGCCTACTCTCGCCATAAAGCTAGGCACAAAACCAACCAACAATCTTCTTGCTGTACCTCCAACATGGAAAGAGCCAGGAGGGAATTGTAGGGCTTGTTTCTCAGTGTCTCCAATAACGGCATTCAGTGTGCCACCAACTTTTTCTTCTACACCCTCCAGGAGTTCTCCTCAAAATCCATAAACGTCTTGTTATACGTAAAACAAGCAAAGGGCCCAAAGCGAATTGTATAGCTGTTCTCAGTGTCTCTGAGAATTGCTCTGATTATCCGTGTTACCTCTTTGCTAAGACTCTCCAGAGAGCCGTCCTCAAAACCAACACACATCTTGACATATCTCCCACATTGATCGCAGTGTCTCCAGGAACGGCATTCGAGGAGCCAGGAACTTTTCTGCCTACACTGTCTGCGGACAGTTCCTCAAAACCAATATACATCCTGCTATATCTCCCACATGGAAAGTGCCAGGAGGGAAAAGTGGGGATTACGTTTAGACTTTCTCATAACTGCTTCAAATCAACTAGATAGCTTTGTGCTGCAAATCTCCCAAGAGCCAAATGTAAAAGCAGCAAACATCTCGCTGTATGTCCCACATCCAAAGCGCCAAGAGAGAGCTTGCTCTCCCTGTCTTTGAGTACTGTTTTCACTGTCCCGGTTACCTCTTTGCTAACATTCTCTTCAGAGCTGCACTGAAACCAGGAACCACGTGGAGAAGGCACCCACACTGAAAATGCCTGGAAGGAACATTGGGGCTTCTTCTCAGTGTCTCTGATGTCGGGTTTTACTGTCCCGGGAAAGTCTCTGCTAACAGCCTGCAGAGCGCTGTGCCCAATATACAGAAACGTCTTGCGGTATCTCCTACAGGGAAAGTGCCAAGAGGGAATTGTCGAGCTCGTTCTCAGTGTCTCTGAGAATTGCTCTGATTATCCGTGTGACCTCTTTGCTAAGACTCTCCAGAGAGCCGTCCTCAAAACCAACACACATCTTGACATATCTCCCTCATTGATCGCAGGGTCTCCAGGAACGGCATTCAATGAGCCAGGAACTTTTCTCCCTACACTGTCCATTGAGTTGTCCTCAAAAGCAATATACCTCCTGCTATACCTGCTACATGGGAAGTGCCAGGTGGGAAATGTAGAGCTTGTTCTCCCTGTCTTTGAGTACTGCTTTCTACTCTCCCCGTTACCTCTTTGCTAACATTCTCTCGAGAGAGTTGTGCTCAAAAGCAAAGCACATATCAAGACCTATCTCCACATGGAAAGTGCCAGCAGGGAAAGGTGGGGACTATTCTTGGACTCGATAGGAACTGCTTCAAGTCACCTAATTCTCTCTCTGCCTACTCTCGCCATAAAGCTAGGCACAAAACCAACCAACACTCTTCTTGCTGTACCTCCAACATGGAAAGAGCCAGGAGGGAATTGTAGGGCTTGTTTCTCAGTGTCTCCAATAACGGCATTCAGTGTGCCACCAACTTTTTCTTCTACACCCTCCAGGAGTTCTCCTCAAAATCCATAAACGTCTTGTTATACGTAAAACAAGCAAAGGGCCCAAAGCGAATTGTATAGCTGTTCTCAGTGTCTCTGAGAATTGCTCTGATTATCCGTGTTACCTCTTTGCTAAGACTCTCCAGAGAGCCGTCCTCAAAACCAACACACATCTTGACATATCTCCCACATTGATCGCAGTGTCTCCAGGAACGGCATTCGAGGAGCCAGGAACTTTTCTGCCTACACTGTCTGCGGGCAGTTCCTCAAAACCAATATACATCCTGCTATATCTCCCACATGGAAAGTGCCAGGAGGGAAAAGTGGGGATTACGTTTAGACTTTCTCATAACTGCTTCAAATCAACTAGATAGCTTTGTGCTGCAAATCTCCCAAGAGCCAAATGTAAAAGCAGCAAACATCTCGCTGTATGTCCCACATCCAAAGCGCCAAGAGAGAGCTTGCTCTCCCTGTCTTTGAGTACTGTTTTCACTGTCCCGGTTACCTCTTTGCTAACATTCTCTTCAGAGCTGCACTGAAACCAGGAACCACGTGGAGAAGGCACCCACACTGAAAATGCCTGGAAGGAACATTGGGGCTTCTTCTCAGTGTCTCTGATGTCGGGTTTTACTGTCCCGGGAAAGTCTCTGCTAACAGCCTGCAGAGCGCTGTGCCCAATATACAGAAACGTCTTGCGGTATCTCCTACAGGGAAAGTGCCAAGAGGGAATTGTCGAGCTCGTTCTCAGTGTCTCTGAGAATTGCTCTGATTATCCGTGTGACCTCTTTGCTAAGACTCTCCAGAGAGCCGTCCTCAAAACCAACACACATCTTGACATATCTCCCTCATTGATCGCAGGGTCTCCAGGAACGGCATTCAATGAGCCAGGAACTTTTCTCCCTACACTGTCCATTGAGTTGTCCTCAAAAGCAATATACATCCTGCTATACCTGCTACATGGGAAGTGCCAGGTGGGAAATGTAGAGCTTGTTCTCCCTGTCTTTGAGTACTGCTTTCTACTCTCCCCGTTACCTCTTTGCTAACATTCTCAAGAGAGAGTTGTGCTCAAAAGCAAAGCACATATCAAGACCTATCTCCACATGGAAAGTGCCAGCAGGGAAAGGTGGGGACTATTCTTGGACTCGATAGGAACTGCTTCAAGTCACCTAATTCTCTCTCTGCCTACTCTCGCCATAAAGCTAGGCACAAAACCAACCAACAATCTTCTTGCTGTACCTCCAACATGGAAAGAGCCAGGAGGGAATTGTAGGGCTTGTTTCTCAGTGTCTCCAATAACGGCATTCAGTGTGCCACCAACTTTTTCTTCTACACCCTCCAGGAGTTCTCCTCAAAATCCATAAACGTCTTGTTATACGTAAAACAAGCAAAGGGCCCAAAGCGAATTGTATAGCTGTTCTCAGTGTCTCTGAGAATTGCTCTGATTATCCGTGTTACCTCTTTGCTAAGACTCTCCAGAGAGCCGTCCTCAAAACCAACACACATCTTGACATATCTCCCACATTGATCGCAGTGTCTCCAGGAACGGCATTCGAGGAGCCAGGAACTTTTCTGCCTACACTGTCTGCGGGCAGTTCCTCAAAACCAATATACATCCTGCTATATCTCCCACATGGAAAGTGCCAGGAGGGAAAAGTGGCGATTATGTTTAGACTTTCTCGGAACTGCTTCAAATCAACTAGATAGCTTTGTGCTGCAAATCTCCCAAGAGCCAAATGTAAAAGCAGCAAACATCTCGCTGTATGTCCCACATCCAAAGCGCCAAGAGAGAGCTTGCTCTCCCTGTCTTTGAGTACTGTTTTCACTGTCCCGGTTACCTCTTTGCTAACATTCTCTTCAGAGCTGCACTGAAACCAGGAACCACGTGGAGAAGGCACCCACACTGAAAATGCCTGGAAGGAACATTGGGGCTTCTTCTCAGTGTCTCTGATGTCGGGTTTTACTGTCCCGGGAAAGTCTCTGCTAACAGCCTGCAGAGCGCTGAGCCCAATATACAGAAACGTCTTGCGGTATCTCCTACAGGGAAAGTGCCAAGAGGGAATTGTCGAGCTCGTTCTCAGTGTCTCTGAGAATTGCTCTGATTATCCGTGTGACCTCTTTGCTAAGACTCTCCAGAGAGCCGTCCTCAAAACCAACACACATCTTGACATATCTCCCTCATTGATCGCAGGGTCTCCAGGAACGGCATTCAATGAGCCAGGAACTTTTCTCCCTACACTGTCCATTGAGTTGTCCTCAAAAGCAATATACCTCCTGCTATACCTGCTACATGGGAAGTGCCAGGTGGGAAATGTAGAGCTTGTTCTCCCTGTCTTTGAGTACTGCTTTCTACTCTCCCCGTTACCTCTTTGCTAACATTCTCAAGAGAGAGTTGTGCTCAAAAGCAAAGCACATATCAAGACCTATCTCCACATGGAAAGTGCCAGCAGGGAAAGGTGGGGACTATTCTTGGACTCGATAGGAACTGCTTCAAGTCACCTAATTCTCTCTCTGCCTACTCTCGCCATAAAGCTAGGCACAAAACCAACCAACACTCTTCTTGCTGTACCTCCAACATGGAAAGAGCCAGGAGGGAATTGTAGGGCTTGTTTCTCAGTGTCTCCAATAACGGCATTCAGTGTGCCACCAACTTTTTCTTCTACACCCTCCAGGAGTTCTCCTCAAAATCCATAAACGTCTTGTTATACGTAAAACAAGCAAAGGGCCCAAAGCGAATTGTATAGCTGTTCTCAGTGTCTCTGAGAATTGCTCTGATTATCCGTGTTACCTCTTTGCTAAGACTCTCCAGAGAGCCGTCCTCAAAACCAACACACATCTTGACATATCTCCCACATTGATCGCAGTGTCTCCAGGAACGGCATTCGAGGAGCCAGGAACTTTTCTGCCTACACTGTCTGCGGGCAGTTCCTCAAAACCAATATACATCCTGCTATATCTCCCACATGGAAAGTGCCAGGAGGGAAAAGTGGCGATTATGTTTAGACTTTCTCGGAACTGCTTCAAATCAACTAGATAGCTTTGTGCTGCAAATCTCCCAAGAGCCAAATGTAAAAGCAGCAAACATCTCGCTGTATGTCCCACATCCAAAGCGCCAAGAGAGAGCTTGCTCTCCCTGTCTTTGAGTACTGTTTTCACTGTCCCGGTTACCTCTTTGCTAACATTCTCTTCAGAGCTGCACTGAAACCAGGAACCACGTGGAGAAGGCACCCACACTGAAAATGCCTGGAAGGAACATTGGGGCTTCTTCTCAGTGTCTCTGATGTCGGGTTTTACTGTCCCGGGAAAGTCTCTGCTAACAGCCTGCAGAGCGCCGTGGCCAATATACAGAAACATCTTGCGGTATCTCCTACAGGGAAAGTGCCAAGAGGGAATTGTCGAGCTCGTTCTCAGTGTCTCTGAGAATTGCTCTGATTATCCGTGTGACCTCTTTGCTAAGACTCTCCAGAGAGCCGTCCTCAAAACCAACACACATCTTGACATATCTCCCTCATTGATCGCAGGGTCTCCAGGAACGGCATTCAATGAGCCAGGAACTTTTCTCCCTACACTGTCCATTGAGTTGTCCTCAAAAGCAATATACCTCCTGCTATACCTGCTACATGGGAAGTGCCAGGTGGGAAATGTAGAGCTTGTTCTCCCTGTCTTTGAGTACTGCTTTCTACTCTCCCCGTTACCTCTTTGCTAACATTCTCTCGAGAGAGTTGTGCTCAAAAGCAAAGCACATATCAAGACCTATCTCCACATGGAAAGTGCCAGCAGGGAAAGGTGGGGACTATTCTTGGACTCGATAGGAACTGCTTCAAGTCACCTAATTCTCTCTCTGCCTACTCTCGCCATAAAGCTAGGCACAAAACCAACCAACACTCTTCTTGCTGTACCTCCAACATGGAAAGAGCCAGGAGGGAATTGTAGGGCTTGTTTCTCAGTGTCTCCAATAACGGCATTCAGTGTGCCACCAACTTTTTCTTCTACACCCTCCAGGAGTTCTCCTCAAAATCCATAAACGTCTTGTTATACGTAAAACAAGCAAAGGGCCCAAAGCGAATTGTATAGCTGTTCTCAGTGTCTCTGAGAATTGCTCTGATTATCCGTGTTACCTCTTTGCTAAGACTCTCCAGAGAGCCGTCCTCAAAACCAACACACATCTTGACATATCTCCCACATTGATCGCAGTGTCTCCAGGAACGGCATTCGAGGAGCCAGGAACTTTTCTGCCTACACTGTCTGCGGGCAGTTCCTCAAAACCAATATACATCCTGCTATATCTCCCACATGGAAAGTGCCAGGAGGGAAAAGTGGCGATTATGTTTAGACTTTCTCGGAACTGCTTCAAATCAACTAGATAGCTTTGTGCTGCAAATCTCCCAAGAGCCAAATGTAAAAGCAGCAAACATCTCGCTGTATGTCCCACATCCAAAGCGCCAAGAGAGAGCTTGCTCTCCCTGTCTTTGAGTACTGTTTTCACTGTCCCGGTTACCTCTTTGCTAACATTCTCTTCAGAGCTGCACTGAAACCAGGAACCACGTGGAGAAGGCACCCACACTGAAAATGCCTGGAAGGAACATTGGGGCTTCTTCTCAGTGTCTCTGATGTTGGGTTTTACTGTCCCGGGAAAGTCTCTGCTAACAGCCTGCAGAGCGCTGTGCCCAATATACAGAAATGTCTTGCGGTATCTCCTACAGGGAAAGTGCCAAGAGGGAATTGTCGAGCTTGTTCTCAGTGTCTCTGAGAATTGCTCTGATTATCCGTGTGACCTCTTTGCTAAGACTCTCCAGAGAGCCGTCCTCAAAACCAACACACATCTTGACATATCTCCCTCATTGATCGCAGGGTCTCCAGGAACGGCATTCAATGAGCCAGGAACTTTTCTCCCTACACTGTCCATTGAGTTGTCCTCAAAAGCAATATACCTCCTGCTATACCTGCTACATGGGAAGTGCCAGGTGGGAAATGTAGAGCTTGTTCTCCCTGTCTTTGAGTACTGCTTTCTACTCTCCCCGTTACCTCTTTGCTAACATTCTCGAGAGAGAGTTGTGCTCAAAAGCAAAGCACATATCAAGACCTATCTCCACATGGAAAGTGCCAGCAGGGAAAGGTGGGGACTATTCTTGGACTCGATAGGAACTGCTTCAAGTCACCTAATTCTCTCTCTGCCTACTCTCGCCATAAAGCTAGGCACAAAACCAACCAACACTCTTCTTGCTGTACCTCCAACATGGAAAGAGCCAGGAGGGAATTGTAGGGCTTGTTTCTCAGTGTCTCCAATAACGGCATTCAGTGTGCCACCAACTTTTTCTTCTACACCCTCCAGGAGTTCTCCTCAAAATCCATAAACGTCTTGTTATACGTAAAACAAGCAAAGGGCCCAAAGCGAATTGTATAGCTGTTCTCAGTGTCTCTGAGAATTGCTCTGATTATCCGTGTTACCTCTTTGCTAAGACTCTCCAGAGAGCCGTCCTCAAAACCAACACACATCTTGACATATCTCCCACATTGATCGCAGTGTCTCCAGGAACGGCATTCGAGGAGCCAGGAACTTTTCTGCCTACACTGTCTGCGGGCAGTTCCTCAAAACCAATATACATCCTGCTATATCTCCCACATGGAAAGTGCCAGGAGGGAAAAGTGGCGATTATGTTTAGACTTTCTCGGAACTGCTTCAAATCAACTAGATAGCTTTGTGCTGCAAATCTCCCAAGAGCCAAATGTAAAAGCAGCAAACATCTCGCTGTATGTCCCACATCCAAAGCGCCAAGAGAGAGCTTGCTCTCCCTGTCTTTGAGTACTGTTTTCACTGTCCCGGTTACCTCTTTGCTAACATTCTCTTCAGAGCTGCACTGAAACCAGGAACCACGTGGAGAAGGCACCCACACTGAAAATGCCTGGAAGGAACATTGGGGCTTCTTCTCAGTGTCTCTGATGTTGGGTTTTACTGTCCCGGGAAAGTCTCTGCTAACAGCCTGCAGAGCGCTGTGCCCAATATACAGAAATGTCTTGCGGTATCTCCTACAGGGAAAGTGCCAAGAGGGAATTGTCGAGCTTGTTCTCAGTGTCTCTGAGAATTGCTCTGATTATCCGTGTGACCTCTTTGCTAAGACTCTCCAGAGAGCCGTCCTCAAAACCAACACACATCTTGACATATCTCCCTCATTGATCGCAGGGTCTCCAGGAACGGCATTCAATGAGCCAGGAACTTTTCTCCCTACACTGTCCATTGAGTTGTCCTCAAAAGCAATATACCTCCTGCTATACCTGCTACATGGGAAGTGCCAGGTGGGAAATGTAGAGCTTGTTCTCCCTGTCTTTGAGTACTGCTTTCTACTCTCCCCGTTACCTCTTTGCTAACATTCTCTCGAGAGAGTTGTGCTCAAAAGCAAAGCACATATCAAGACCTATCTCCACATGGAAAGTGCCAGCAGGGAAAGGTGGGGACTATTCTTGGACTCGATAGGAACTGCTTCAAGTCACCTAATTCTCTCTCTGCCTACTCTCGCCATAAAGCTAGGCACAAAACCAACCAACACTCTTCTTGCTGTACCTCCAACATGGAAAGAGCCAGGAGGGAATTGTAGGGCTTGTTTCTCAGTGTCTCCAATAACGGCATTCAGTGTGCCACCAACTTTTTCTTCTACACCCTCCAGGAGTTCTCCTCAAAATCCATAAACGTCTTGTTATACGTAAAACAAGCAAAGGGCCCAAAGCGAATTGTATAGCTGTTCTCAGTGTCTCTGAGAATTGCTCTGATTATCCGTGTTACCTCTTTGCTAAGACTCTCCAGAGAGCCGTCCTCAAAACCAACACACATCTTGACATATCTCCCACATTGATCGCAGTGTCTCCAGGAACGGCATTCGAGGAGCCAGGAACTTTTCTGCCTACACTGTCTGCGGGCAGTTCCTCAAAACCAATATACATCCTGCTATATCTCCCACATGGAAAGTGCCAGGAGGGAAAAGTGGCGATTATGTTTAGACTTTCTCGGAACTGCTTCAAATCAACTAGATAGCTTTGTGCTGCAAATCTCCCAAGAGCCAAATGTAAAAGCAGCAAACATCTCGCTGTATGTCCCACATCCAAAGCGCCAAGAGAGAGCTTGCTCTCCCTGTCTTTGAGTACTGTTTTCACTGTCCCGGTTACCTCTTTGCTAACATTCTCTTCAGAGCTGCACTGAAACCAGGAACCACGTGGAGAAGGCACCCACACTGAAAATGCCTGGAAGGAACATTGGGGCTTCTTCTCAGTGTCTCTGATGTTGGGTTTTACTGTCCCGGGAAAGTCTCTGCTAACAGCCTGCAGAGCGCTGTGCCCAATATACAGAAATGTCTTGCGGTATCTCCTACAGGGAAAGTGCCAAGAGGGAATTGTCGAGCTTGTTCTCAGTGTCTCTGAGAATTGCTCTGATTATCCGTGTGACCTCTTTGCTAAGACTCTCCAGAGAGCCGTCCTCAAAACCAACACACATCTTGACATATCTCCCTCATTGATCGCAGGGTCTCCAGGAACGGCATTCAATGAGCCAGGAACTTTTCTCCCTACACTGTCCATTGAGTTGTCCTCAAAAGCAATATACCTCCTGCTATACCTGCTACATGGGAAGTGCCAGGTGGGAAATGTAGAGCTTGTTCTCCCTGTCTTTGAGTACTGCTTTCTACTCTCCCCGTTACCTCTTTGCTAACATTCTCTCGAGAGAGTTGTGCTCAAAAGCAAAGCACATATCAAGACCTATCTCCACATGGAAAGTGCCAGCAGGGAAAGGTGGGGACTATTCTTGGACTCGATAGGAACTGCTTCAAGTCACCTAATTCTCTCTCTGCCTACTCTCGCCATAAAGCTAGGCACAAAACCAACCAACACTCTTCTTGCTGTACCTCCAACATGGAAAGAGCCAGGAGGGAATTGTAGGGCTTGTTTCTCAGTGTCTCCAATAACGGCATTCAGTGTGCCACCAACTTTTTCTTCTACACCCTCCAGGAGTTCTCCTCAAAATCCATAAACGTCTTGTTATACGTAAAACAAGCAAAGGGCCCAAAGCGAATTGTATAGCTGTTCTCAGTGTCTCTGAGAATTGCTCTGATTATCCGTGTGACCTCTTTGCTAAGACTCTCCAGAGAGCCGTCCTCAAAACCAACACACATCTTGACATATCTCCCACATTGATCGCAGTGTCTCCAGGAACGGCATTCGAGGAGCCAGGAACTTTTCTGCCTACACTGTCTGCGGGCAGTTCCTCAAAACCAATATACATCCTGCTATATCTCCCACATGGAAAGTGCCAGGAGGGAAAAGTGGCGATTATGTTTAGACTTTCTCGGAACTGCTTCAAATCAACTAGATAGCTTTGTGCTGCAAATCTCCCAACAGCCAAATGTAAAAGCAGCAAACATCTCGCTGTATGTCCCACATCCAAAGCGCCAAGAGAGAGCTTGCTCTCCATGTCTTTGAGTACTGTTTTCACTGTCCCGGTTACCTCTTTGCTAACATTCTCTTCAGAGCTGCACTGAAACCAGGAACCACGTGGAGAAGGCACCCACACTGAAAATGCCTGGAAGGAACATTGGGGCTTCTTCTCAGTGTCTCTGATGTCGGGTTTTACTGTCCCGGGAAAGTCTCTGCTAACAGCCTGCAGAGCGCTGTGCCCAATATACAGAAACGTCTTGCGGTATCTCCTACAGGGAAAGTGCCAAGAGGGAATTGTCGAGCTCGTTCTCAGTGTCTCTGAGAATTGCTCTGATTATCCGTGTTACCTCTTTGCTAAGACTCTCCAGAGAGCCGTCCTCAAAACCAACACACATCTTGACATATCTCCCTCATTGATCGCAGGGTCTCCAGGAACGGCATTCAATGAGCCAGGAACTTTTCTCCCTACACTGTCCATTGAGTTGTCCTCAAAAGCAATATACATCCTGCTATACCTGCTACATGGGAAGTGCCAGGTGGGAAATGTAGAGCTTGTTCTCCCTGTCTTTGAGTACTGCTTTCTACTCTCCCCGTTACCTCTTTGCTAACATTCTCGAGAGAGAGTTGTGCTCAAAAGCAAAGCACATATCAAGACCTATCTCCACATGGAAAGTGCCAGCAGGGAAAGGTGGGGACTATTCTTGGACTCGATAGGAACTGCTTCAAGTCACCTAATTCTCTCTCTGCCTACTCTCGCCATAAAGCTAGGCACAAAACCAACCAACACTCTTCTTGCTGTACCTCCAACATGGAAAGAGCCAGGAGGGAATTGTAGGGCTTGTTTCTCAGTGTCTCCAATAACGGCATTCAGTGTGCCACCAACTTTTTCTTCTACACCCTCCAGGAGTTCCCTCAAAATCCATAAACGTCTTGTTATACGTAAAACAAGCAAAGGGCCCAAAGCGAATTGTATAGCTGTTCTCAGTGTCTCTGAGAATTGCTCTGATTATCCGTGTTACCTCTTTGCTAAGACTCTCCAGAGAGCCGTCCTCAAAACCAACACACATCTTGACATATCTCCCACATTGATCGCAGTGTCTCCAGGAACGGCATTCGAGGAGCCAGGAACTTTTCTGCCTACACTGTCTGCGGGCAGTTCCTCAAAACCAATATACATCCTGCTATATCTCCCACATGGAAAGTGCCAGGAGGGAAAAGTGGCGATTATGTTTAGACTTTCTCGGAACTGCTTCAAATCAACTAGATAGCTTTGTGCTGCAAATCTCCCAACAGCCAAATGTAAAAGCAGCAAACATCTCGCTGTATGTCCCACATCCAAAGCGCCAAGAGAGAGCTTGCTCTCCCTGTCTTTGAGTACTGTTTTCACTGTCCCGGTTACCTCTTTGCTAACATTCTCTTCAGAGCTGCACTGAAACCAGGAACCACGTGGAGAAGGCACCCACACTGAAAATGCCTGGAAGGAACATTGGGGCTTCTTCTCAGTGTCTCTGATGTTGGGTTTTACTGTCCCGGGAAAGTCTCTGCTAACAGCCTGCAGAGCGCTGTGCCCAATATACAGAAATGTCTTGCGGTATCTCCTACAGGGAAAGTGCCAAGAGGGAATTGTCGAGCTTGTTCTCAGTGTCTCTGAGAATTGCTCTGATTATCCGTGTGACCTCTTTGCTAAGACTCTCCAGAGAGCCGTCCTCAAAACCAACACACATCTTGACATATCTACCTCATTGATCGCAGGGTCTCCAGGAACGGCATTCAATGAGCCAGGAACTTTTCTCCCTACACTGTCCATTGAGTTGTCCTCAAAAGCAATATACCTCCTGCTATACCTGCTACATGGGAAGTGCCAGGTGGGAAATGTAGAGCTTGTTCTCCCTGTCTTTGAGTACTGCTTTCTACTCTCCCCGTTACCTCTTTGCTAACATTCTCAAGAGAGAGTTGTGCTCAAAAGCAAAGCACATATCAAGACCTATCTCCACATGGAAAGTGCCAGCAGGGAAAGGTGGGGACTATTCTTGGACTCGATAGGAACTGCTTCAAGTCACCTAATTCTCTCTCTGCCTACTCTCGCCATAAAGCTAGGCACAAAACCAACCAACACTCTTCTTGCTGTACCTCCAACATGGAAAGAGCCAGGAGGGAATTGTAGGGCTTGTTTCTCAGTGTCTCCAATAACGGCATTCAGTGTGCCACCAACTTTTTCTTCTACACCCTCCAGGAGTTCTCCTCAAAATCCATAAACGTCTTGTTATACGTAAAACAAGCAAAGGGCCCAAAGCGAATTGTATAGCTGTTCTCAGTGTC
The DNA here is from genome assembly GCF_964199755.1 of Larus michahellis. Classification (NCBI taxonomy): domain Eukaryota; kingdom Metazoa; phylum Chordata; class Aves; order Charadriiformes; family Laridae; genus Larus; species Larus michahellis. The sequence goes on along the minus strand of NC_133898.1, from coordinate 337,493 downwards.
TCTGAGAATTGCTCTGATTATCCGTGTTACCTCTTTGCTAAGACTCTCCAGAGAGCCGTCCTCAAAACCAACACACATCTTGACATATCTCCCACATTGATCGCAGTGTCTCCAGGAACGGCATTCGAGGAGCCAGGAACTTTTCTGCCTACACTGTCTGCGGGCAGTTCCTCAAAACCAATATACATCCTGCTATATCTCCCACATGGAAAGTGCCAGGAGGGAAAAGTGGCGATTATGTTTAGACTTTCTCGGAACTGCTTCAAATCAACTAGATAGCTTTGTGCTGCAAATCTCCCAAGAGCCAAATGTAAAAGCAGCAAACATCTCGCTGTATGTCCCACATCCAAAGCGCCAAGAGAGAGCTTGCTCTCCCTGTCTTTGAGTACTGTTTTCACTGTCCCGGTTACCTCTTTGCTAACATTCTCTTCAGAGCTGCACTGAAACCAGGAACCACGTGGAGAAGGCACCCACACTGAAAATGCCTGGAAGGAACATTGGGGCTTCTTCTCAGTGTCTCTGATGTCGGGTTTTACTGTCCCGGGAAAGTCTCTGCTAACAGCCTGCAGAGCGCTGTGCCCAATATACAGAAACGTCTTGCGGTATCTCCTACAGGGAAAGTGCCAAGAGGGAATTGTCGAGCTTGTTCTCAGTGTCTCTGAGAATTGCTCTGATTATCCGTGTGACCTCTTTGCTAAGACTCTCCAGAGAGCCGTCCTCAAAACCAACACACATCTTGACATATCTCCCTCATTGATCGCAGGGTCTCCAGGAACGGCATTCAATGAGCCAGGAACTTTTCTCCCTACACTGTCCATTGAGTTGTCCTCAAAAGCAATATACATCCTGCTATACCTGCTACATGGGAAGTGCCAGGTGGGAAATGTAGAGCTTGTTCTCCCTGTCTTTGAGTACTGCTTTCTACTCTCCCCGTTACCTCTTTGCTAACATTCTCTCGAGAGAGTTGTGCTCAAAAGCAAAGCACATATCAAGACCTATCTCCACATGGAAAGTGCCAGCAGGGAAAGGTGGGGACTATTCTTGGACTCGATAGGAACTGCTTCAAGTCACCTAATTCTCTCTCTGCCTACTCTCGCCATAAAGCTAGGCACAAAACCAACCAACACTCTTCTTGCTGTACCTCCAACATGGAAAGAGCCAGGAGGGAATTGTAGGGCTTGTTTCTCAGTGTCTCCAATAACGGCATTCAGTGTGCCACCAACTTTTTCTTCTACACCCTCCAGGAGTTCTCCTCAAAATCCATAAACGTCTTGTTATACGTAAAACAAGCAAAGGGCCCAAAGCGAATTGTATAGCTGTTCTCAGTGTCTCTGAGAATTGCTCTGATTATCCGTGTGACCTCTTTGCTAAGACTCTCCAGAGAGCCGTCCTCAAAACCAACACACATCTTGACATATCTCCCACATTGATCGCAGTGTCTCCAGGAACGGCATTCGAGGAGCCAGGAACTTTTCTGCCTACACTGTCTGCGGGCAGTTCCTCAAAACCAATATACATCCTGCTATATCTCCCACATGGAAAGTGCCAGGAGGGAAAAGTGGCGATTATGTTTAGACTTTCTCGGAACTGCTTCAAATCAACTAGATAGCTTTGTGCTGCAAATCTCCCAACAGCCAAATGTAAAAGCAGCAAACATCTCGCTGTATGTCCCACATCCAAAGCGCCAAGAGAGAGCTTGCTCTCCCTGTCTTTGAGTACTGTTTTCACTGTCCCGGTTACCTCTTTGCTAACATTCTCTTCAGAGCTGCACTGAAACCAGGAACCACGTGGAGAAGGCACCCACACTGAAAATGCCTGGAAGGAACATTGGGGCTTCTTCTCAGTGTCTCTGATGTCGGGTTTTACTGTCCCGGGAAAGTCTCTGCTAACAGCCTGCAGAGCGCTGTGCCCAATATACAGAAACGTCTTGCGGTATCTCCTACAGGGAAAGTGCCAAGAGGGAATTGTCGAGCTCGTTCTCAGTGTCTCTGAGAATTGCTCTGATTATCCGTGTGACCTCTTTGCTAAGACTCTCCAGAGAGCCGTCCTCAAAACCAACACACATCTTGACATATCTCCCTCATTGATCGCAGGGTCTCCAGGAACGGCATTCAATGAGCCAGGAACTTTTCTCCCTACACTGTCCATTGAGTTGTCCTCAAAAGCAATATACATCCTGCTATACCTGCTACATGGGAAGTGCCAGGTGGGAAATGTAGAGCTTGTTCTCCCTGTCTTTGAGTACTGCTTTCTACTCTCCCCGTTACCTCTTTGCTAACATTCTCGAGAGAGAGTTGTGCTCAAAAGCAAAGCACATATCAAGACCTATCTCCACATGGAAAGTGCCAGCAGGGAAAGGTGGGGACTATTCTTGGACTCGATAGGAACTGCTTCAAGTCACCTAATTCTCTCTCTGCCTACTCTCGCCATAAAGCTAGGCACAAAACCAACCAACACTCTTCTTGCTGTACCTCCAACATGGAAAGAGCCAGGAGGGAATTGTAGGGCTTGTTTCTCAGTGTCTCCAATAACGGCATTCAGTGTGCCACCAACTTTTTCTTCTACACCCTCCAGGAGTTCCCTCAAAATCCATAAACGTCTTGTTATACGTAAAACAAGCAAAGGGCCCAAAGCGAATTGTATAGCTGTTCTCAGTGTCTCTGAGAATTGCTCTGATTATCCGTGTTACCTCTTTGCTAAGACTCTCCAGAGAGCCGTCCTCAAAACCAACACACATCTTGACATATCTCCCACATTGATCGCAGTGTCTCCAGGAACGGCATTCGAGGAGCCAGGAACTTTTCTGCCTACACTGTCTGCGGGCAGTTCCTCAAAACCAATATACATCCTGCTATATCTCCCACATGGAAAGTGCCAGCAGGGAAAAGTGGCGATTATGTTTAGACTTTCTCGGAACTGCTTCAAATCAACTAGATAGCTTTGTGCTGCAAATCTCCCAAGAGCCAAATGTAAAAGCAGCAAACATCTCGCTGTATGTCCCACATCCAAAGCGCCAAGAGAGAGCTTGCTCTCCCTGTCTTTGAGTACTGTTTTCACTGTCCCGGTTACCTCTTTGCTAACATTCTCTTCAGAGCTGCACTGAAACCAGGAACCACGTGGAGAAGGCACCCACACTGAAAATGCCTGGAAGGAACATTGGGGCTTCTTCTCAGTGTCTCTGATGTCGGGTTTTACTGTCCCGGGAAAGTCTCTGCTAACAGCCTGCAGAGCGCTGTGCCCAATATACAGAAACGTCTTGCGGTATCTCCTACAGGGAAAGTGCCAAGAGGGAATTGTCGAGCTCGTTCTCAGTGTCTCTGAGAATTGCTCTGATTATCCGTGTGACCTCTTTGCTAAGACTCTCCAGAGAGCCGTCCTCAAAACCAACACACATCTTGACATATCTCCCTCATTGATCGCAGGGTCTCCAGGAACGGCATTCAATGAGCCAGGAACTTTTCTCCCTACACTGTCCATTGAGTTGTCCTCAAAAGCAATATACATCCTGCTATACCTGCTACATGGGAAGTGCCAGGTGGGAAATGTAGAGCTTGTTCTCCCTGTCTTTGAGTACTGCTTTCTACTCTCCCCGTTACCTCTTTGCTAACATTCTCTCGAGAGAGTTGTGCTCAAAAGCAAAGCACATATCAAGACCTATCTCCACATGGAAAGTGCCAGCAGGGAAAGGTGGGGACTATTCTTGGACTCGATAGGAACTGCTTCAAGTCACCTAATTCTCTCTCTGCCTACTCTCGCCATAAAGCTAGGCACAAAACCAACCAACACTCTTCTTGCTGTACCTCCAACATGGAAAGAGCCAGGAGGGAATTGTAGGGCTTGTTTCTCAGTGTCTCCAATAACGGCATTCAGTGTGCCACCAACTTTTTCTTCTACACCCTCCAGGAGTTCTCCTCAAAATCCATAAACGTCTTGTTATACGTAAAACAAGCAAAGGGCCCAAAGCGAATTGTATAGCTGTTCTCAGTGTCTCTGAGAATTGCTCTGATTATCCGTGTGACCTCTTTGCTAAGACTCTCCAGAGAGCCGTCCTCAAAACCAACACACATCTTGACATATCTCCCACATTGATCGCAGTGTCTCCAGGAACGGCATTCGAGGAGCCAGGAACTTTTCTGCCTACACTGTCTGCGGGCAGTTCCTCAAAACCAATATACATCCTGCTATATCTCCCACATGGAAAGTGCCAGGAGGGAAAAGTGGCGATTATGTTTAGACTTTCTCGGAACTGCTTCAAATCAACTAGATAGCTTTGTGCTGCAAATCTCCCAACAGCCAAATGTAAAAGCAGCAAACATCTCGCTGTATGTCCCACATCCAAAGCGCCAAGAGAGAGCTTGCTCTCCCTGTCTTTGAGTACTGTTTTCACTGTCCCGGTTACCTCTTTGCTAACATTCTCTTCAGAGCTGCACTGAAACCAGGAACCACGTGGAGAAGGCACCCACACTGAAAATGCCTGGAAGGAACATTGGGGCTTCTTCTCAGTGTCTCTGATGTCGGGTTTTACTGTCCCGGGAAAGTCTCTGCTAACAGCCTGCAGAGCGCTGTGCCCAATATACAGAAACGTCTTGCGGTATCTCCTACAGGGAAAGTGCCAAGAGGGAATTGTCGAGCTCGTTCTCAGTGTCTCTGAGAATTGCTCTGATTATCCGTGTTACCTCTTTGCTAAGACTCTCCAGAGAGCCGTCCTCAAAACCAACACACATCTTGACATATCTCCCTCATTGATCGCAGGGTCTCCAGGAACGGCATTCAATGAGCCAGGAACTTTTCTCCCTACACTGTCCATTGAGTTGTCCTCAAAAGCAATATACATCCTGCTATACCTGCTACATGGGAAGTGCCAGGTGGGAAATGTAGAGCTTGTTCTCCCTGTCTTTGAGTACTGCTTTCTACTCTCCCCGTTACCTCTTTGCTAACATTCTCGAGAGAGAGTTGTGCTCAAAAGCAAAGCACATATCAAGACCTATCTCCACATGGAAAGTGCCAGCAGGGAAAGGTGGGGACTATTCTTGGACTCGATAGGAACTGCTTCAAGTCACCTAATTCTCTCTCTGCCTACTCTCGCCATAAAGCTAGGCACAAAACCAACCAACACTCTTCTTGCTGTACCTCCAACATGGAAAGAGCCAGGAGGGAATTGTAGGGCTTGTTTCTCAGTGTCTCCAATAACGGCATTCAGTGTGCCACCAACTTTTTCTTCTACACCCTCCAGGAGTTCCCTCAAAATCCATAAACGTCTTGTTATACGTAAAACAAGCAAAGGGCCCAAAGCGAATTGTATAGCTGTTCTCAGTGTCTCTGAGAATTGCTCTGATTATCCGTGTTACCTCTTTGCTAAGACTCTCCAGAGAGCCGTCCTCAAAACCAACACACATCTTGACATATCTCCCACATTGATCGCAGTGTCTCCAGGAACGGCATTCGAGGAGCCAGGAACTTTTCTGCCTACACTGTCTGCGGGCAGTTCCTCAAAACCAATATACATCCTGCTATATCTCCCACATGGAAAGTGCCAGGAGGGAAAAGTGGCGATTATGTTTAGACTTTCTCGGAACTGCTTCAAATCAACTAGATAGCTTTGTGCTGCAAATCTCCCAACAGCCAAATGTAAAAGCAGCAAACATCTCGCTGTATGTCCCACATCCAAAGCGCCAAGAGAGAGCTTGCTCTCCCTGTCTTTGAGTACTGTTTTCACTGTCCCGGTTACCTCTTTGCTAACATTCTCTTCAGAGCTGCACTGAAACCAGGAACCACGTGGAGAAGGCACCCACACTGAAAATGCCTGGAAGGAACATTGGGGCTTCTTCTCAGTGTCTCTGATGTTGGGTTTTACTGTCCCGGGAAAGTCTCTGCTAACAGCCTGCAGAGCGCTGTGCCCAATATACAGAAATGTCTTGCGGTATCTCCTACAGGGAAAGTGCCAAGAGGGAATTGTCGAGCTTGTTCTCAGTGTCTCTGAGAATTGCTCTGATTATCCGTGTGACCTCTTTGCTAAGACTCTCCAGAGAGCCGTCCTCAAAACCAACACACATCTTGACATATCTCCCTCATTGATCGCAGGGTCTCCAGGAACGGCATTCAATGAGCCAGGAACTTTTCTCCCTACACTGTCCATTGAGTTGTCCTCAAAAGCAATATACCTCCTGCTATACCTGCTACATGGGAAGTGCCAGGTGGGAAATGTAGAGCTTGTTCTCCCTGTCTTTGAGTACTGCTTTCTACTCTCCCCGTTACCTCTTTGCTAACATTCTCAAGAGAGAGTTGTGCTCAAAAGCAAAGCACATATCAAGACCTATCTCCACATGGAAAGTGCCAGCAGGGAAAGGTGGGGACTATTCTTGGACTCGATAGGAACTGCTTCAAGTCACCTAATTCTCTCTCTGCCTACTCTCGCCATAAAGCTAGGCACAAAACCAACCAACACTCTTCTTGCTGTACCTCCAACATGGAAAGAGCCAGGAGGGAATTGTAGGGCTTGTTTCTCAGTGTCTCCAATAACGGCATTCAGTGTGCCACCAACTTTTTCTTCTACACCCTCCAGGAGTTCTCCTCAAAATCCATAAACGTCTTGTTATACGTAAAACAAGCAAAGGGCCCAAAGCGAATTGTATAGCTGTTCTCAGTGTCTCTGAGAATTGCTCTGATTATCCGTGTTACCTCTTTGCTAAGACTCTCCAGAGAGCCGTCCTCAAAACCAACACACATCTTGACATATCTCCCACATTGATCGCAGTGTCTCCAGGAACGGCATTCGAGGAGCCAGGAACTTTTCTGCCTACACTGTCTGCGGGCAGTTCCTCAAAACCAATATACATCCTGCTATATCTCCCACATGGAAAGTGCCAGGAGGGAAAAGTGGCGATTATGTTTAGACTTTCTCGGAACTGCTTCAAATCAACTAGATAGCTTTGTGCTGCAAATCTCCCAAGAGCCAAATGTAAAAGCAGCAAACATCTCGCTGTATGTCCCACATCCAAAGCGCCAAGAGAGAGCTTGCTCTCCCTGTCTTTGAGTACTGTTTTCACTGTCCCGGTTACCTCTTTGCTAACATTCTCTTCAGAGCTGCACTGAAACCAGGAACCACGTGGAGAAGGCACCCACACTGAAAATGCCTGGAAGGAACATTGGGGCTTCTTCTCAGTGTCTCTGATGTCGGGTTTTACTGTCCCGGGAAAGTCTCTGCTAACAGCCTGCAGAGCGCTGTGCCCAATATACAGAAACGTCTTGCGGTATCTCCTACAGGGAAAGTGCCAAGAGGGAATTGTCGAGCTCGTTCTCAGTGTCTCTGAGAATTGCTCTGATTATCCGTGTGACCTCTTTGCTAAGACTCTCCAGAGAGCCGTCCTCAAAACCAACACACATCTTGACATATCTCCCTCATTGATCGCAGGGTCTCCAGGAACGGCATTCAATGAGCCAGGAACTTTTCTCCCTACACTGTCCATTGAGTTGTCCTCAAAAGCAATATACATCCTGCTATACCTGCTACATGGGAAGTGCCAGGTGGGAAATGTAGAGCTTGTTCTCCCTGTCTTTGAGTACTGCTTTCTACTCTCCCCGTTACCTCTTTGCTAACATTCTCTCGAGAGAGTTGTGCTCAAAAGCAAAGCACATATCAAGACCTATCTCCACATGGAAAGTGCCAGCAGGGAAAGGTGGGGACTATTCTTGGACTCGATAGGAACTGCTTCAAGTCACCTAATTCTCTCTCTGCCTACTCTCGCCATAAAGCTAGGCACAAAACCAACCAACACTCTTCTTGCTGTACCTCCAACATGGAAAGAGCCAGGAGGGAATTGTAGGGCTTGTTTCTCAGTGTCTCCAATAACGGCATTCAGTGTGCCACCAACTTTTTCTTCTACACCCTCCAGGAGTTCCCTCAAAATCCATAAACGTCTTGTTATACGTAAAACAAGCAAAGGGCCCAAAGCGAATTGTATAGCTGTTCTCAGTGTCTCTGAGAATTGCTCTGATTATCCGTGTTACCTCTTTGCTAAGACTCTCCAGAGAGCCGTCCTCAAAACCAACACACATCTTGACATATCTCCCACATTGATCGCAGTGTCTCCAGGAACGGCATTCGAGGAGCCAGGAACTTTTCTGCCTACACTGTCTGCGGGCAGTTCCTCAAAACCAATATACATCCTGCTATATCTCCCACATGGAAAGTGCCAGGAGGGAAAAGTGGCGATTATGTTTAGACTTTCTCGGAACTGCTTCAAATCAACTAGATAGCTTTGTGCTGCAAATCTCCCAACAGCCAAATGTAAAAGCAGCAAACATCTCGCTGTATGTCCCACATCCAAAGCGCCAAGAGAGAGCTTGCTCTCCCTGTCTTTGAGTACTGTTTTCACTGTCCCGGTTACCTCTTTGCTAACATTCTCTTCAGAGCTGCACTGAAACCAGGAACCACGTGGAGAAGGCACCCACACTGAAAATGCCTGGAAGGAACATTGGGGCTTCTTCTCAGTGTCTCTGATGTCGGGTTTTACTGTCCCGGGAAAGTCTCTGCTAACAGCCTGCAGAGCGCTGTGCCCAATATACAGAAACGTCTTGCGGTATCTCCTACAGGGAAAGTGCCAAGAGGGAATTGTCGAGCTCGTTCTCAGTGTCTCTGAGAATTGCTCTGATTATCCGTGTGACCTCTTTGCTAAGACTCTCCAGAGAGCCGTCCTCAAAACCAACACACATCTTGACATATCTCCCTCATTGATCGCAGGGTCTCCAGGAACGGCATTCAATGAGCCAGGAACTTTTCTCCCTACACTGTCCATTGAGTTGTCCTCAAAAGCAATATACATCCTGCTATACCTGCTACATGGGAAGTGCCAGGTGGGAAATGTAGAGCTTGTTCTCCCTGTCTTTGAGTACTGCTTTCTACTCTCCCCGTTACCTCTTTGCTAACATTCTCAAGAGAGAGTTGTGCTCAAAAGCAAAGCACATATCAAGACCTATCTCCACATGGAAAGTGCCAGCAGGGAAAGGTGGGGACTATTCTTGGACTCGATAGGAACTGCTTCAAGTCACCTAATTCTCTCTCTGCCTACTCTCGCCATAAAGCTAGGCACAAAACCAACCAACACTCTTCTTGCTGTACCTCCAACATGGAAAGAGCCAGGAGGGAATTGTAGGGCTTGTTTCTCAGTGTCTCCAATAACGGCATTCAGTGTGCCACCAACTTTTTCTTCTACACCCTCCAGGAGTTCTCCTCAAAATCCATAAACGTCGTCTTATACGTAAAACAAGCAAAGGGCCCAAAGCGAATTGTATAGCTGTTCTCAGTGTCTCTGAGAATTGCTCTGATTATCCGTGTTACCTCTTTGCTAAGACTCTCCAGAGAGCCGTCCTCAAAACCAACACACATCTTGACATATCTCCCACATTGATCGCAGTGTCTCCAGGAACGGCATTCGAGGAGCCAGGAACTTTTCTGCCTACACTGTCTGCGGGCAGTTCCTCAAAACCAATATACATCCTGCTATATCTCCCACATGGAAAGTGCCAGGAGGGAAAAGTGGCGATTATGTTTAGACTTTCTCGGAACTGCTTCAAATCAACTAGATAGCTTTGTGCTGCAAATCTCCCAACAGCCAAATGTAAAAGCAGCAAACATCTCGCTGTATGTCCCACATCCAAAGCGCCAAGAGAGAGCTTGCTCTCCCTGTCTTTGAGTACTGTTTTCACTGTCCCGGTTACCTCTTTGCTAACATTCTCTTCAGAGCTGCACTGAAACCAGGAACCACGTGGAGAAGGCACCCACACTGAAAATGCCTGGAAGGAACATTGGGGCTTCTTCTCAGTGTCTCTGATGTCGGGTTTTACTGTCCCGGGAAAGTCTCTGCTAACAGCCTGCAGAGCGCTGTGCCCAATATACAGAAACGTCTTGCGGTATCTCCTACAGGGAAAGTGCCAAGAGGGAATTGTCGAGCTCGTTCTCAGTGTCTCTGAGAATTGCTCTGATTATCCGTGTGACCTCTTTGCTAAGACTCTCCAGAGAGCCGTCCTCAAAACCAACACACATCTTGACATATCTCCCTCATTGATCGCAGGGTCTCCAGGAACGGCATTCAATGAGCCAGGAACTTTTCTCCCTACACTGTCCATTGAGTTGTCCTCAAAAGCAATATACATCCTGCTATACCTGCTACATGGGAAGTGCCAGGTGGGAAATGTAGAGCTTGTTCTCCCTGTCTTTGAGTACTGCTTTCTACTCTCCCCGTTACCTCTTTGCTAACATTCTCAAGAGAGAGTTGTGCTCAAAAGCAAAGCACATATCAAGACCTATCTCCACATGGAAAGTGCCAGCAGGGAAAGGTGGGGACTATTCTTGGACTCGATAGGAACTGCTTCAAGTCACCTAATTCTCTCTCTGCCTACTCTCGCCATAAAGCTAGGCACAAAACCAACCAACACTCTTCTTGCTGTACCTCCAACATGGAAAGAGCCAGGAGGGAATTGTAGGGCTTGTTTCTCAGTGTCTCCAATAACGGCATTCAGTGTGCCACCAACTTTTTCTTCTACACCCTCCAGGAGTTCTCCTCAAAATCCATAAACGTCGTCTTATACGTAAAACAAGCAAAGGGCCCAAAGCGAATTGTATAGCTGTTCTCAGTGTCTCTGAGAATTGCTCTGATTATCCGTGTTACCTCTTTGCTAAGACTCTCCAGAGAGCCGTCCTCAAAACCAACACACATCTTGACATATCTCCCACATTGATCGCAGTGTCTCCAGGAACGGCATTCGAGGAGCCAGGAACTTTTCTGCCTACACTGTCTGCGGGCAGTTCCTCAAAACCAATATACATCCTGCTATATCTCCCACATGGAAAGTGCCAGGAGGGAAAAGTGGCGATTATGTTTAGACTTTCTCGGAACTGCTTCAAATCAACTAGATAGCTTTGTGCTGCAAATCTCCCAACAGCCAAATGTAAAAGCAGCAAACATCTCGCTGTATGTCCCACATCCAAAGCGCCAAGAGAGAGCTTGCTCTCCCTGTCTTTGAGTACTGTTTTCACTGTCCCGGTTACCTCTTTGCTAACATTCTCTTCAGAGCTGCACTGAAACCAGGAACCACGTGGAGAAGGCACCCACACTGAAAATGCCTGGAAGGAACATTGGGGCTTCTTCTCAGTGTCTCTGATGTCGGGTTTTACTGTCCCGGGAAAGTCTCTGCTAACAGCCTGCAGAGCGCTGTGCCCAATATACAGAAACGTCTTGCGGTATCTCCTACAGGGAAAGTGCCAAGAGGGAATTGTCGAGCTCGTTCTCAGTGTCTCTGAGAATTGCTCTGATTATCCGTGTGACCTCTTTGCTAAGACTCTCCAGAGAGCCGTCCTCAAAACCAACACACATCTTGACATATCTCCCTCATTGATCGCAGGGTCTCCAGGAACGGCATTCAATGAGCCAGGAACTTTTCTCCCTACACTGTCCATTGAGTTGTCCTCAAAAGCAATATACATCCTGCTATACCTGCTACATGGGAAGTGCCAGGTGGGAAATGTAGAGCTTGTTCTCCCTGTCTTTGAGTACTGCTTTCTACTCTCCCCGTTACCTCTTTGCTAACATTCTCAAGAGAGAGTTGTGCTCAAAAGCAAAGCACATATCAAGACCTATCTCCACATGGAAAGTGCCAGCAGGGAAAGGTGGGGACTATTCTTGGACTCGATAGGAACTGCTTCAAGTCACCTAATTCTCTCTCTGCCTACTCTCGCCATAAAGCTAGGCACAAAACCAACCAACACTCTTCTTGCTGTACCTCCAACATGGAAAGAGCCAGGAGGGAATTGTAGGGCTTGTTTCTCAGTGTCTCCAATAACGGCATTCAGTGTGCCACCAACTTTTTCTTCTACACCCTCCAGGAGTTCTCCTCAAAATCCATAAACGTCGTCTTATACGTAAAACAAGCAAAGGGCCCAAAGCGAATTGTATAGCTGTTCTCAGTGTCTCTGAGAATTGCTCTGATTATCCGTGTTACCTCTTTGCTAAGACTCTCCAGAGAGCCGTCCTCAAAACCAACACACATCTTGACATATCTCCCACATTGATCGCAGTGTCTCCAGGAACGGCATTCGAGGAGCCAGGAACTTTTCTGCCTACACTGTCTGCGGGCAGTTCCTCAAAACCAATATACATCCTGCTATATCTCCCACATGGAAAGTGCCAGGAGGGAAAAGTGGCGATTATGTTTAGACTTTCTCGGAACTGCTTCAAATCAACTAGATAGCTTTGTGCTGCAAATCTCCCAAGAGCCAAATGTAAAAGCAGCAAACATCTCGCTGTATGTCCCACATCCAAAGCGCCAAGAGAGAGCTTGCTCTCCCTGTCTTTGAGTACTGTTTTCACTGTCCCGGTTACCTCTTTGCTAACATTCTCTTCAGAGCTGCACTGAAACCAGGAACCACGTGGAGAAGGCACCCACACTGAAAATGCCTGGAAGGAACATTGGGGCTTCTTCTCAGTGTCTCTGATGTCGGGTTTTACTGTCCCGGGAAAGTCTCTGCTAACAGCCTGCAGAGCGCTGTGCCCAATATACAGAAACGTCTTGCGGTATCTCCTACAGGGAAAGTGCCAAGAGGGAATTGTCGAGCTCGTTCTCAGTGTCTCTGAGAATTGCTCTGATTATCCGTGTGACCTCTTTGCTAAGACTCTCCAGAGAGCCGTCCTCAAAACCAACACACATCTTGACATATCTCCCTCATTGATCGCAGGGTCTCCAGGAACGGCATTCAATGAGCCAGGAACTTTTCTCCCTACACTGTCCATTGAGTTGTCCTCAAAAGCAATATACATCCTGCTATACCTGCTACATGGGAAGTGCCAGGTGGGAAATGTAGAGCTTGTTCTCCCTGTCTTTGAGTACTGCTTTCTACTCTCCCCGTTACCTCTTTGCTAACATTCTCGAGAGAGAGTTGTGCTCAAAAGCAAAGCACATATCAAGACCTATCTCCACATGGAAAGTGCCAGCAGGGAAAGGTGGGGACTATTCTTGGACTCGATAGGAACTGCTTCAAGTCACCTAATTCTCTCTCTGCCTACTCTCGCCATAAAGCTAGGCACAAAACCAACCAACACTCTTCTTGCTGTACCTCCAACATGGAAAGAGCCAGGAGGGAATTGTAGGGCTTGTTTCTCAGTGTCTCCAATAACGGCATTCAGTGTGCCACCAACTTTTTCTTCTACACCCTCCAGGAGTTCTCCTCAAAATCCATAAACGTCTTGTTATACGTAAAACAAGCAAAGGGCCCAAAGCGAATTGTATAGCTGTTCTCAGTGTCTCTGAGAATTGCTCTGATTATCCATGTTACCTCTTTGCTAAGACTCTCCAGAGAGCCGTCCTCAAAACCAACACACATCTTGACATATCTCCCACATTGATCGCAGTGTCTCCAGGAACGGCATTCGAGGAGCCAGGAACTTTTCTGCCTACACTGTCTGCGGGCAGTTCCTCAAAACCAATATACATCCTGCTATATCTCCCACATGGAAAGTGCCAGGAGGGAAAAGTGGCGATTATGTTTAGACTTTCTCGGAACTGCTTCAAATCAACTAGATAGCTTTGTGCTGCAAATCTCCCAACAGCCAAATGTAAAAGCAGCAAACATCTCGCTGTATGTCCCACATCCAAAGCGCCAAGAGAGAGCTTGCTCTCCCTGTCTTTGAGTACTGTTTTCACTGTCCCGGTTACCTCTTTGCTAACATTCTCTTCAGAGCTGCACTGAAACCAGGAACCACGTGGAGAAGGCACCCACACTGAAAATGCCTGGAAGGAACATTGGGGCTTCTTCTCAGTGTCTCTGATGTCGGGTTTTACTGTCCCGGGAAAGTCTCTGCTAACAGCCTGCAGAGCGCTGTGCCCAATATACAGAAACGTCTTGCGGTATCTCCTACAGGGAAAGTGCCAAGAGGGAATTGTCGAGCTCGTTCTCAGTGTCTCTGAGAATTGCTCTGATTATCCGTGTGACCTCTTTGCTAAGACTCTCCAGAGAGCCGTCCTCAAAACCAACACACATCTTGACATATCTCCCTCATTGATCGCAGGGTCTCCAGGAACGGCATTCAATGAGCCAGGAACTTTTCTCCCTACACTGTCCATTGAGTTGTCCTCAAAAGCAATATACATCCTGCTATACCTGCTACATGGGAAGTGCCAGGTGGGAAATGTAGAGCTTGTTCTCCCTGTCTTTGAGTACTGCTTTCTACTCTCCCCGTTACCTCTTTGCTAACATTCTCGAGAGAGAGTTGTGCTCAAAAGCAAAGCACATATCAAGACCTATCTCCACATGGAAAGTGCCAGCAGGGAAAGGTGGGGACTATTCTTGGACTCGATAGGAACTGCTTCAAGTCACCTAATTCTCTCTCTGCCTACTCTCGCCATAAAGCTAGGCACAAAACCAACCAACACTCTTCTTGCTGTACCTCCAACATGGAAAGAGCCAGGAGGGAATTGTAGGGCTTGTTTCTCAGTGTCTCCAATAACGGCATTCAGTGTGCCACCAACTTTTTCTTCTACACCCTCCAGGAGTTCTCCTCAAAATCCATAAACGTCGTCTTATACGTAAAACAAGCAAAGGGCCCAAAGCGAATTGTATAGCTGTTCTCAGTGTCTCTGAGAATTGCTCTGATTATCCGTGTTACCTCTTTGCTAAGACTCTCCAGAGAGCCGTCCTCAAAACCAACACACATCTTGACATATCTCCCACATTGATCGCAGTGTCTCCAGGAACGGCATTCGAGGAGCCAGGAACTTTTCTGCCTACACTGTCTGCGGGCAGTTCCTCAAAACCAATATACATCCTGCTATATCTCCCACATGGAAAGTGCCAGGAGGGAAAAGTGGCGATTATGTTTAGACTTTCTCGGAACTGCTTCAAATCAACTAGATAGCTTTGTGCTGCAAATCTCCCAAGAGCCAAATGTAAAAGCAGCAAACATCTCGCTGTATGTCCCACATCCAAAGCGCCAAGAGAGAGCTTGCTCTCCCTGTCTTTGAGTACTGTTTTCACTGTCCCGGTTACCTCTTTGCTAACATTCTCTTCAGAGCTGCACTGAAACCAGGAACCACGTGGAGAAGGCACCCACACTGAAAATGCCTGGAAGGAACATTGGGGCTTCTTCTCAGTGTCTCTGATGTCGGGTTTTACTGTCCCGGGAAAGTCTCTGCTAACAGCCTGCAGAGCGCTGTGCCCAATATACAGAAACGTCTTGCGGTATCTCCTACAGGGAAAGTGCCAAGAGGGAATTGTCGAGCTCGTTCTCAGTGTCTCTGAGAATTGCTCTGATTATCCGTGTGACCTCTTTGCTAAGACTCTCCAGAGAGCCGTCCTCAAAACCAACACACATCTTGACATATCTCCCTCATTGATCGCAGGGTCTCCAGGAACGGCATTCAATGAGCCAGGAACTTTTCTCCCTACACTGTCCATTGAGTTGTCCTCAAAAGCAATATACATCCTGCTATACCTGCTACATGGGAA
Organism: Larus michahellis; assembly: GCF_964199755.1. Lineage (NCBI taxonomy): Eukaryota > Metazoa > Chordata > Aves > Charadriiformes > Laridae > Larus > Larus michahellis. The sequence goes on along the minus strand of NC_133898.1, from coordinate 321,997 downwards.
GTGCCAGGTGGGAAATGTAGAGCTTGTTCTCCCTGTCTTTGAGTACTGCTTTCTACTCTCCCCGTTACCTCTTTGCTAACATTCTCTCGAGAGAGTTGTGCTCAAAAGCAAAGCACATATCAAGACCTATCTCCACATGGAAAGTGCCAGCAGGGAAAGGTGGGGACTATTCTTGGACTCGATAGGAACTGCTTCAAGTCACCTAATTCTCTCTCTGCCTACTCTCGCCATAAAGCTAGGCACAAAACCAACCAACACTCTTCTTGCTGTACCTCCAACATGGAAAGAGCCAGGAGGGAATTGTAGGGCTTGTTTCTCAGTGTCTCCAATAACGGCATTCAGTGTGCCACCAACTTTTTCTTCTACACCCTCCAGGAGTTCTCCTCAAAATCCATAAACGTCGTCTTATACGTAAAACAAGCAAAGGGCCCAAAGCGAATTGTATAGCTGTTCTCAGTGTCTCTGAGAATTGCTCTGATTATCCGTGTTACCTCTTTGCTAAGACTCTCCAGAGAGCCGTCCTCAAAACCAACACACATCTTGACATATCTCCCACATTGATCGCAGTGTCTCCAGGAACGGCATTCGAGGAGCCAGGAACTTTTCTGCCTACACTGTCTGCGGGCAGTTCCTCAAAACCAATATACATCCTGCTATATCTCCCACATGGAAAGTGCCAGGAGGGAAAAGTGGCGATTATGTTTAGACTTTCTCGGAACTGCTTCAAATCAACTAGATAGCTTTGTGCTGCAAATCTCCCAAGAGCCAAATGTAAAAGCAGCAAACATCTCGCTGTATGTCCCACATCCAAAGCGCCAAGAGAGAGCTTGCTCTCCCTGTCTTTGAGTACTGTTTTCACTGTCCCGGTTACCTCTTTGCTAACATTCTCTTCAGAGCTGCACTGAAACCAGGAACCACGTGGAGAAGGCACCCACACTGAAAATGCCTGGAAGGAACATTGGGGCTTCTTCTCAGTGTCTCTGATGTCGGGTTTTACTGTCCCGGGAAAGTCTCTGCTAACAGCCTGCAGAGCGCTGTGCCCAATATACAGAAACGTCTTGCGGTATCTCCTACAGGGAAAGTGCCAAGAGGGAATTGTCGAGCTCGTTCTCAGTGTCTCTGAGAATTGCTCTGATTATCCGTGTGACCTCTTTGCTAAGACTCTCCAGAGAGCCGTCCTCAAAACCAACACACATCTTGACATATCTCCCTCATTGATCGCAGGGTCTCCAGGAACGGCATTCAATGAGCCAGGAACTTTTCTCCCTACACTGTCCATTGAGTTGTCCTCAAAAGCAATATACATCCTGCTATACCTGCTACATGGGAAGTGCCAGGTGGGAAATGTAGAGCTTGTTCTCCCTGTCTTTGAGTACTGCTTTCTACTCTCCCCGTTACCTCTTTGCTAACATTCTCGAGAGAGAGTTGTGCTCAAAAGCAAAGCACATATCAAGACCTATCTCCACATGGAAAGTGCCAGCAGGGAAAGGTGGGGACTATTCTTGGACTCGATAGGAACTGCTTCAAGTCACCTAATTCTCTCTCTGCCTACTCTCGCCATAAAGCTAGGCACAAAACCAACCAACACTCTTCTTGCTGTACCTCCAACATGGAAAGAGCCAGGAGGGAATTGTAGGGCTTGTTTCTCAGTGTCTCCAATAACGGCATTCAGTGTGCCACCAACTTTTTCTTCTACACCCTCCAGGAGTTCTCCTCAAAATCCATAAACGTCTTGTTATACGTAAAACAAGCAAAGGGCCCAAAGCGAATTGTATAGCTGTTCTCAGTGTCTCTGAGAATTGCTCTGATTATCCATGTTACCTCTTTGCTAAGACTCTCCAGAGAGCCGTCCTCAAAACCAACACACATCTTGACATATCTCCCACATTGATCGCAGTGTCTCCAGGAACGGCATTCGAGGAGCCAGGAACTTTTCTGCCTACACTGTCTGCGGGCAGTTCCTCAAAACCAATATACATCCTGCTATATCTCCCACATGGAAAGTGCCAGGAGGGAAAAGTGGCGATTATGTTTAGACTTTCTCGGAACTGCTTCAAATCAACTAGATAGCTTTGTGCTGCAAATCTCCCAACAGCCAAATGTAAAAGCAGCAAACATCTCGCTGTATGTCCCACATCCAAAGCGCCAAGAGAGAGCTTGCTCTCCCTGTCTTTGAGTACTGTTTTCACTGTCCCGGTTACCTCTTTGCTAACATTCTCTTCAGAGCTGCACTGAAACCAGGAACCACGTGGAGAAGGCACCCACACTGAAAATGCCTGGAAGGAACATTGGGGCTTCTTCTCAGTGTCTCTGATGTCGGGTTTTACTGTCCCGGGAAAGTCTCTGCTAACAGCCTGCAGAGCGCTGTGCCCAATATACAGAAACGTCTTGCGGTATCTCCTACAGGGAAAGTGCCAAGAGGGAATTGTCGAGCTCGTTCTCAGTGTCTCTGAGAATTGCTCTGATTATCCGTGTGACCTCTTTGCTAAGACTCTCCAGAGAGCCGTCCTCAAAACCAACACACATCTTGACATATCTCCCTCATTGATCGCAGGGTCTCCAGGAACGGCATTCAATGAGCCAGGAACTTTTCTCCCTACACTGTCCATTGAGTTGTCCTCAAAAGCAATATACATCCTGCTATACCTGCTACATGGGAAGTGCCAGGTGGGAAATGTAGAGCTTGTTCTCCCTGTCTTTGAGTACTGCTTTCTACTCTCCCCGTTACCTCTTTGCTAACATTCTCGAGAGAGAGTTGTGCTCAAAAGCAAAGCACATATCAAGACCTATCTCCACATGGAAAGTGCCAGCAGGGAAAGGTGGGGACTATTCTTGGACTCGATAGGAACTGCTTCAAGTCACCTAATTCTCTCTCTGCCTACTCTCGCCATAAAGCTAGGCACAAAACCAACCAACACTCTTCTTGCTGTACCTCCAACATGGAAAGAGCCAGGAGGGAATTGTAGGGCTTGTTTCTCAGTGTCTCCAATAACGGCATTCAGTGTGCCACCAACTTTTTCTTCTACACCCTCCAGGAGTTCTCCTCAAAATCCATAAACGTCGTCTTATACGTAAAACAAGCAAAGGGCCCAAAGCGAATTGTATAGCTGTTCTCAGTGTCTCTGAGAATTGCTCTGATTATCCGTGTTACCTCTTTGCTAAGACTCTCCAGAGAGCCGTCCTCAAAACCAACACACATCTTGACATATCTCCCACATTGATCGCAGTGTCTCCAGGAACGGCATTCGAGGAGCCAGGAACTTTTCTGCCTACACTGTCTGCGGGCAGTTCCTCAAAACCAATATACATCCTGCTATATCTCCCACATGGAAAGTGCCAGGAGGGAAAAGTGGCGATTATGTTTAGACTTTCTCGGAACTGCTTCAAATCAACTAGATAGCTTTGTGCTGCAAATCTCCCAAGAGCCAAATGTAAAAGCAGCAAACATCTCGCTGTATGTCCCACATCCAAAGCGCCAAGAGAGAGCTTGCTCTCCCTGTCTTTGAGTACTGTTTTCACTGTCCCGGTTACCTCTTTGCTAACATTCTCTTCAGAGCTGCACTGAAACCAGGAACCACGTGGAGAAGGCACCCACACTGAAAATGCCTGGAAGGAACATTGGGGCTTCTTCTCAGTGTCTCTGATGTCGGGTTTTACTGTCCCGGGAAAGTCTCTGCTAACAGCCTGCAGAGCGCTGTGCCCAATATACAGAAACGTCTTGCGGTATCTCCTACAGGGAAAGTGCCAAGAGGGAATTGTCGAGCTCGTTCTCAGTGTCTCTGAGAATTGCTCTGATTATCCGTGTGACCTCTTTGCTAAGACTCTCCAGAGAGCCGTCCTCAAAACCAACACACATCTTGACATATCTCCCTCATTGATCGCAGGGTCTCCAGGAACGGCATTCAATGAGCCAGGAACTTTTCTCCCTACACTGTCCATTGAGTTGTCCTCAAAAGCAATATACATCCTGCTATACCTGCTACATGGGAAGTGCCAGGTGGGAAATGTAGAGCTTGTTCTCCCTGTCTTTGAGTACTGCTTTCTACTCTCCCCGTTACCTCTTTGCTAACATTCTCTCGAGAGAGTTGTGCTCAAAAGCAAAGCACATATCAAGACCTATCTCCACATGGAAAGTGCCAGCAGGGAAAGGTGGGGACTATTCTTGGACTCGATAGGAACTGCTTCAAGTCACCTAATTCTCTCTCTGCCTACTCTCGCCATAAAGCTAGGCACAAAACCAACCAACACTCTTCTTGCTGTACCTCCAACATGGAAAGAGCCAGGAGGGAATTGTAGGGCTTGTTTCTCAGTGTCTCCAATAACGGCATTCAGTGTGCCACCAACTTTTTCTTCTACACCCTCCAGGAGTTCTCCTCAAAATCCATAAACGTCTTGTTATACGTAAAACAAGCAAAGGGCCCAAAGCGAATTGTATAGCTGTTCTCAGTGTCTCTGAGAATTGCTCTGATTATCCGTGTTACCTCTTTGCTAAGACTCTCCAGAGAGCCGTCCTCAAAACCAACACACATCTTGACATATCTCCCACATTGATCGCAGTGTCTCCAGGAACGGCATTCGAGGAGCCAGGAACTTTTCTGCCTACACTGTCTGCGGGCAGTTCCTCAAAACCAATATACATCCTGCTATATCTCCCACATGGAAAGTGCCAGGAGGGAAAAGTGGCGATTATGTTTAGACTTTCTCGGAACTGCTTCAAATCAACTAGATAGCTTTGTGCTGCAAATCTCCCAACAGCCAAATGTAAAAGCAGCAAACATCTCGCTGTATGTCCCACATCCAAAGCGCCAAGAGAGAGCTTGCTCTCCCTGTCTTTGAGTACTGTTTTCACTGTCCCGGTTACCTCTTTGCTAACATTCTCTTCAGAGCTGCACTGAAACCAGGAACCACGTGGAGAAGGCACCCACACTGAAAATGCCTGGAAGGAACATTGGGGCTTCTTCTCAGTGTCTCTGATGTCGGGTTTTACTGTCCCGGGAAAGTCTCTGCTAACAGCCTGCAGAGCGCTGTGCCCAATATACAGAAACGTCTTGCGGTATCTCCTACAGGGAAAGTGCCAAGAGGGAATTGTCGAGCTCGTTCTCAGTGTCTCTGAGAATTGCTCTGATTATCCGTGTGACCTCTTTGCTAAGACTCTCCAGAGAGCCGTCCTCAAAACCAACACACATCTTGACATATCTCCCTCATTGATCGCAGGGTCTCCAGGAACAGCATTCAATGAGCCAGGAACTTTTCTCCCTACACTGTCCATTGAGTTGTCCTCAAAAGCAATATACATCCTGCTATACCTGCTACATGGGAAGTGCCAGGTGGGAAATGTAGAGCTTGTTCTCCCTGTCTTTGAGTACTGCTTTCTACTCTCCCCGTTACCTCTTTGCTAACATTCTCGAGAGAGAGTTGTGCTCAAAAGCAAAGCACATATCAAGACCTATCTCCACATGGAAAGTGCCAGCAGGGAAAGGTGGGGACTATTCTTGGACTCGATAGGAACTGCTTCAAGTCACCTAATTCTCTCTCTGCCTACTCTCGCCATAAAGCTAGGCACAAAACCAACCAACACTCTTCTTGCTGTACCTCCAACATGGAAAGAGCCAGGAGGGAATTGTAGGGCTTGTTTCTCAGTGTCTCCAATAACGGCATTCAGTGTGCCACCAACTTTTTCTTCTACACCCTCCAGGAGTTCTCCTCAAAATCCATAAACGTCTTGTTATACGTAAAACAAGCAAAGGGCCCAAAGCGAATTGTATAGCTGTTCTCAGTGTCTCTGAGAATTGCTCTGATTATCCGTGTTACCTCTTTGCTAAGACTCTCCAGAGAGCCGTCCTCAAAACCAACACACATCTTGACATATCTCCCACATTGATCGCAGTGTCTCCAGGAACGGCATTCGAGGAGCCAGGAACTTTTCTGCCTACACTGTCTGCGGGCAGTTCCTCAAAACCAATATACATCCTGCTATATCTCCCACATGGAAAGTGCCAGGAGGGAAAAGTGGCGATTATGTTTAGACTTTCTCGGAACTGCTTCAAATCAACTAGATAGCTTTGTGCTGCAAATCTCCCAAGAGCCAAATGTAAAAGCAGCAAACATCTCGCTGTATGTCCCACATCCAAAGCGCCAAGAGAGAGCTTGCTCTCCCTGTCTTTGAGTACTGTTTTCACTGTCCCGGTTACCTCTTTGCTAACATTCTCTTCAGAGCTGCACTGAAACCAGGAACCACGTGGAGAAGGCACCCACACTGAAAATGCCTGGAAGGAACATTGGGGCTTCTTCTCAGTGTCTCTGATGTCGGGTTTTACTGTCCCGGGAAAGTCTCTGCTAACAGCCTGCAGAGCGCCGTGCCCAATATACAGAAACGTCTTGCGGTATCTCCTACAGGGAAAGTGCCAAGAGGGAATTGTCGAGCTCGTTCTCAGTGTCTCTGAGAATTGCTCTGATTATCCGTGTGACCTCTTTGCTAAGACTCTCCAGAGAGCCGTCCTCAAAACCAACACACATCTTGACATATCTCCCTCATTGATGGCAGGGTCTCCAGGAACGGCATTCAATGAGCCAGGAACTTTTCTCCCTACACTGTCCATTGAGTTGTCCTCAAAAGCAATATACATCCTGCTATACCTGCTACATGGGAAGTGCCAGGTGGGAAATGTAGAGCTTGTTCTCCCTGTCTTTGAGTACTGCTTTCTACTCTCCCCGTTACCTCTTTGCTAACATTCTCTCGAGAGAGTTGTGCTCAAAAGCAAAGCACATATCAAGACCTATCTCCACATGGAAAGTGCCAGCAGGGAAAGGTGGGGACTATTCTTGGACTCGATAGGAACTGCTTCAAGTCACCTAATTCTCTCTCTGCCTACTCTCGCCATAAAGCTAGGCACAAAACCAACCAACACTCTTCTTGCTGTACCTCCAACATGGAAAGAGCCAGGAGGGAATTGTAGGGCTTGTTTCTCAGTGTCTCCAATAACGGCATTCAGTGTGCCACCAACTTTTTCTTCTACACCCTCCAGGAGTTCTCCTCAAAATCCATAAACGTCTTGTTATACGTAAAACAAGCAAAGGGCCCAAAGCGAATTGTATAGCTGTTCTCAGTGTCTCTGAGAATTGCTCTGATTATCCGTGTTACCTCTTTGCTAAGACTCTCCAGAGAGCCGTCCTCAAAACCAACACACATCTTGACATATCTCCCACATTGATCGCAGTGTCCCCAGGAACGGCATTCGAGGAGCCAGGAACTTTTCTGCCTACACTGTCTGCGGGCAGTTCCTCAAAACCAATATACATCCTGCTATATCTCCCACATGGAAAGTGCCAGGAGGGAAAAGTGGCGATTATGTTTAGACTTTCTCGGAACTGCTTCAAATCAACTAGATAGCTTTGTGCTGCAAATCTCCCAACAGCCAAATGTAAAAGCAGCAAACATCTCGCTGTATGTCCCACATCCAAAGCGCCAAGAGAGAGCTTGCTCTCCCTGTCTTTGAGTACTGTTTTCACTGTCCCGGTTACCTCTTTGCTAACATTCTCTTCAGAGCTGCACTGAAACCAGGAACCACGTGGAGAAGGCACCCACACTGAAAATGCCTGGAAGGAACATTGGGGCTTCTTCTCAGTGTCTCTGATGTCGGGTTTTACTGTCCCGGGAAAGTCTCTGCTAACAGCCTGCAGAGCGCCGTGCCCAATATACAGAAACGTCTTGCGGTATCTCCTACAGGGAAAGTGCCAAGAGGGAGTTGTCGAGCTCGTTCTCAGTGTCTCTGAGAATTGCTCTGATTATCCGTGTTACCTCTTTGCTAAGACTCTCCAGAGAGCCGTCCTCAAAACCAACACACATCTTGACATATCTCCCTCATTGATGGCAGGGTCTCCAGGAACGGCATTCAATGAGCCAGGAACTTTTCTCCCTACACTGTCCATTGAGTTGTCCTCAAAAGCAATATACATCCTGCTATACCTGCTACATGGGAAGTGCCAGGTGGGAAATGTAGAGCTTGTTCTCCCTGTCTTTGAGTACTGCTTTCTACTCTCCCCGTTACCTCTTTGCTAACATTCTCTCGAGAGAGTTGTGCTCAAAAGCAAAGCACATATCAAGACCTATCTCCACATGGAAAGTGCCAGCAGGGAAAGGTGGGGACTATTCTTGGACTCGATAGGAACTGCTTCAAGTCACCTAATTCTCTCTCTGCCTACTCTCGCCATAAAGCTAGGCACAAAACCAACCAACAATCTTCTTGCTGTACCTCCAACATGGAAAGAGCCAGGAGGGAATTGTAGGGCTTGTTTCTCAGTGTCTCCAATAACGGCATTCAGTGTGCCACCAACTTTTTCTTCTACACCCTCCAGGAGTTCTCCTCAAAATCCATAAACGTCTTGTTATACGTAAAACAAGCAAAGGGCCCAAAGCGAATTGTATAGCTGTTCTCAGTGTCTCTGAGAATTGCTCTGATTATCCGTGTTACCTCTTTGCTAAGACTCTCCAGAGAGCCGTCCTCAAAACCAACACACATCTTGACATATCTCCCACATTGATCGCAGTGTCTCCAGGAACGGCATTCGAGGAGCCAGGAACTTTTCTGCCTACACTGTCTGCGGGCAGTTCCTCAAAACCAATATACATCCTGCTATATCTCCCACATGGAAAGTGCCAGGAGGGAAAAGTGGCGATTATGTTTAGACTTTCTCGGAACTGCTTCAAATCAACTAGATAGCTTTGTGCTGCAAATCTCCCAAGAGCCAAATGTAAAAGCAGCAAACATCTCGCTGTATGTCCCACATCCAAAGCGCCAAGAGAGAGCTTGCTCTCCCTGTCTTTGAGTACTGTTTTCACTGTCCCGGTTACCTCTTTGCTAACATTCTCTTCAGAGCTGCACTGAAACCAGGAACCACGTGGAGAAGGCACCCACACTGAAAATGCCTGGAAGGAACATTGGGGCTTCTTCTCAGTGTCTCTGATGTCGGGTTTTACTGTCCCGGGAAAGTCTCTGCTAACAGCCTGCAGAGCGCCGTGCCCAATATACAGAAACGTCTTGCGGTATCTCCTACAGGGAAAGTGCCAAGAGGGAATTGTCGAGCTCGTTCTCAGTGTCTCTGAGAATTGCTCTGATTATCCGTGTTACCTCTTTGCTAAGACTCTCCAGAGAGCCGTCCTCAAAACCAACACACATCTTGACATATCTCCCTCATTGATCGCAGGGTCTCCAGGAACGGCATTCAATGAGCCAGGAACTTTTCTCCCTACACTGTCCATTGAGTTGTCCTCAAAAGCAATATACATCCTGCTATACCTGCTACATGGGAAGTGCCAGGTGGGAAATGTAGAGCTTGTTCTCCCTGTCTTTGAGTACTGCTTTCTACTCCCCCTGTTACCTCTTTGCTAACATTCTCGAGAGAGAGTTGTGCTCAAAAGCAAAGCACATATCAAGACCTATCTCCACATGGAAAGTGCCAGCAGGGAAAGGTGGGGACTATTCTTGGACTCGATAGGAACTGCTTCAAGTCACCTAATTCTCTCTCTGCCTACTCTCGCCATAAAGCTAGGCACAAAACCAACCAACACTCTTCTTGCTGTACCTCCAACATGGAAAGAGCCAGGAGGGAATTGTAGGGCTTGTTTCTCAGTGTCTCCAATAACGGTATTCAGTGTGCCACCAACTTTTTCTTCTACACCCTCCAGGAGTTCCCTCAAAATCCATAAACGTCTTGTTATACGTAAAACAAGCAAAGGGCCCAAAGCGAATTGTATAGCTGTTCTCAGTGTCTCTGAGAATTGCTCTGATTATCCGTGTTACCTCTTTGCTAAGACTCTCCAGAGAGCCGTCCTCAAAACCAACACACATCTTGACATATCTCCCACATTGATCGCAGTGTCTCCAGGAACGGCATTCGAGGAGCCAGGAACTTTTCTGCCTACACTGTCTGCGGGCAGTTCCTCAAAACCAATCTACATCCTGCTATATCTCCCACATGGAAAGTGCCAGGAGGGAAAAGTGGCGATTATGTTTAGACTTTCTCGGAACTGCTTCAAATCAACTAGATAGCTTTGTGCTGCAAATCTCCCAACAGCCAAATGTAAAAGCAGCAAACATCTCGCTGTATGTCCCACATCCAAAGCGCCAAGAGAGAGCTTGCTCTCCCTGTCTTTGAGTACTGTTTTCACTGTCCCGGTTACCTCTTTGCTAACATTCTCTTCAGAGCTGCACTGAAACCAGGAACCACGTGGAGAAGGCACCCACACTGAAAATGCCTGGAAGGAACATTGGGGCTTCTTCTCAGTGTCTCTGATGTCGGGTTTTACTGTCCCGGGAAAGTCTCTGCTAACAGCCTGCAGAGCGCCGTGCCCAATATACAGAAACGTCTTGCGGTATCTCCTACAGGGAAAGTGCCAAGAGGGAGTTGTCGAGCTCGTTCTCAGTGTCTCTGAGAATTGCTCTGATTATCCGTGTTACCTCTTTGCTAAGACTCTCCAGAGAGCCGTCCTCAAAACCAACACACATCTTGACATATCTCCCTCATTGATCGCAGGGTCTCCAGGAACGGCATTCAATGAGCCAGGAACTTTTCTCCCTACACTGTCCATTGAGTTGTCCTCAAAAGCAATATACATCCTGCTATACCTGCTACATGGGAAGTGCCAGGTGGGAAATGTAGAGCTTGTTCTCCCTGTCTTTGAGTACTGCTTTCTACTCTCCCTGTTACCTCTTTGCTAACATTCTCGAGAGAGAGTTGTGCTCAAAAGCAAAGCACATATCAAGACCTATCTCCACATGGAAAGTGCCAGCAGGGAAAGGTGGGGACTATTCTTGGACTCGATAGGAACTGCTTCAAGTCACCTAATTCTCTCTCTGCCTACTCTCGCCATAAAGCTAGGCACAAAACCAACCAACACTCTTCTTGCTGTACCTCCAACATGGAAAGAGCCAGGAGGGAATTGTAGGGCTTGTTTCTCAGTGTCTCCAATAACGGCATTCAGTGTGCCACCAACTTTTTCTTCTACACCCTCCAGGAGTTCCCTCAAAATCCATAAACGTCTTGTTATACGTAAAACAAGCAAAGGGCCCAAAGCGAATTGTATAGCTGTTCTCAGTGTCTCTGAGAATTGCTCTGATTATCCGTGTTACCTCTTTGCTAAGACTCTCCAGAGAGCCGTCCTCAAAACCAACACACATCTTGACATATCTCCCACATTGATCGCAGTGTCTCCAGGAACGGCATTCGAGGAGCCAGGAACTTTTCTGCCTACACTGTCTGCGGGCAGTTCCTCAAAACCAATATACATCCTGCTATATCTCCCACATGGAAAGTGCCAGGAGGGAAAAGTGGCGATTATGTTTAGACTTTCTCGGAACTGCTTCAAATCAACTAGATAGCTTTGTGCTGCAAATCTCCCAACAGCCAAATGTAAAAGCAGCAAACATCTCGCTGTATGTCCCACATCCAAAGCGCCAAGAGAGAGCTTGCTCTCCCTGTCTTTGAGTACTGTTTTCACTGTCCCGGTTACCTCTTTGCTAACATTCTCTTCAGAGCTGCACTGAAACCAGGAACCACGTGGAGAAGGCACCCACACTGAAAATGCCTGGAAGGAACATTGGGGCTTCTTCTCAGTGTCTCTGATGTCGGGTTTTACTGTCCCGGGAAAGTCTCTGCTAACAGCCTGCAGAGCGCTGTGCCCAATATACAGAAACGTCTTGCGGTATCTCCTACAGGGAAAGTGCCAAGAGGGAATTGTCGAGCTCGTTCTCAGTGTCTCTGAGAATTGCTCTGATTATCCGTGTGACCTCTTTGCTAAGACTCTCCAGAGAGCCGTCCTCAAAACCAACACACATCTTGACATATCTCCCTCATTGATCGCAGGGTCTCCAGGAACGGCATTCAATGAGCCAGGAACTTTTCTCCCTACACTGTCCATTGAGTTGTCCTCAAAAGCAATATACATCCTGCTATACCTGCTACATGGGAAGTGCCAGGTGGGAAATGTAGAGCTTGTTCTCCCTGTCTTTGAGTACTGCTTTCTACTCTCCCCGTTACCTCTTTGCTAACATTCTCGAGAGAGAGTTGTGCTCAAAAGCAAAGCACATATCAAGACCTATCTCCACATGGAAAGTGCCAGCAGGGAAAGGTGGGGACTATTCTTGGACTCGATAGGAACTGCTTCAAGTCACCTAATTCTCTCTCTGCCTACTCTCGCCATAAAGCTAGGCACAAAACCAACCAACACTCTTCTTGCTGTACCTCCAACATGGAAAGAGCCAGGAGGGAATTGTAGGGCTTGTTTCTCAGTGTCTCCAATAACGGCATTCAGTGTGCCACCAACTTTTTCTTCTACACCCTCCAGGAGTTCTCCTCAAAATCCATAAACGTCTTGTTATACGTAAAACAAGCAAAGGGCCCAAAGCGAATTGTATAGCTGTTCTCAGTGTCTCTGAGAATTGCTCTGATTATCCGTGTTACCTCTTTGCTAAGACTCTCCAGAGAGCCGTCCTCAAAACCAACACACATCTTGACATATCTCCCACATTGATCGCAGTGTCTCCAGGAACGGCATTCGAGGAGCCAGGAACTTTTCTGCCTACACTGTCTGCGGGCAGTTCCTCAAAACCAATATACATCCTGCTATATCTCCCACATGGAAAGTGCCAGGAGGGAAAAGTGGCGATTATGTTTAGACTTTCTCGGAACTGCTTCAAATCAACTAGATAGCTTTGTGCTGCAAATCTCCCAACAGCCAAATGTAAAAGCAGCAAACATCTCGCTGTATGTCCCACATCCAAAGCGCCAAGAGAGAGCTTGCTCTCCCTGTCTTTGAGTACTGTTTTCACTGTCCCGGTTACCTCTTTGCTAACATTCTCTTCAGAGCTGCACTGAAACCAGGAACCACGTGGAGAAGGCACCCACACTGAAAATGCCTGGAAGGAACATTGGGGCTTCTTCTCAGTGTCTCTGATGTCGGGTTTTACTGTCCCGGGAAAGTCTCTGCTAACAGCCTGCAGAGCGCTGTGCCCAATATACAGAAACGTCTTGCGGTATCTCCTACAGGGAAAGTGCCAAGAGGGAATTGTCGAGCTCGTTCTCAGTGTCTCTGAGAATTGCTCTGATTATCCGTGTGACCTCTTTGCTAAGACTCTCCAGAGAGCCGTCCTCAAAACCAACACACATCTTGACATATCTCCCTCATTGATCGCAGGGTCTCCAGGAACGGCATTCAATGAGCCAGGAACTTTTCTCCCTACACTGTCCATTGAGTTGTCCTCAAAAGCAATATACATCCTGCTATACCTGCTACATGGGAAGTGCCAGGTGGGAAATGTAGAGCTTGTTCTCCCTGTCTTTGAGTACTGCTTTCTACTCTCCCCGTTACCTCTTTGCTAACATTCTCGAGAGAGAGTTGTGCTCAAAAGCAAAGCACATATCAAGACCTATCTCCACATGGAAAGTGCCAGCAGGGAAAGGTGGGGACTATTCTTGGACTCGATAGGAACTGCTTCAAGTCACCTAATTCTCTCTCTGCCTACTCTCGCCATAAAGCTAGGCACAAAACCAACCAACACTCTTCTTGCTGTACCTCCAACATGGAAAGAGCCAGGAGGGAATTGTAGGGCTTGTTTCTCAGTGTCTCCAATAACGGCATTCAGTGTGCCACCAACTTTTTCTTCTACACCCTCCAGGAGTTCTCCTCAAAATCCATAAACGTCTTGTTATACGTAAAACAAGCAAAGGGCCCAAAGCGAATTGTATAGCTGTTCTCAGTGTCTCTGAGAATTGCTCTGATTATCCGTGTTACCTCTTTGCTAAGACTCTCCAGAGAGCCGTCCTCAAAACCAACACACATCTTGACATATCTCCCACATTGATCGCAGTGTCTCCAGGAACGGCATTCGAGGAGCCAGGAACTTTTCTGCCTACACTGTCTGCGGGCAGTTCCTCAAAACCAATATACATCCTGCTATATCTCCCACATGGAAAGTGCCAGGAGGGAAAAGTGGCGATTATGTTTAGACTTTCTCGGAACTGCTTCAAATCAACTAGATAGCTTTGTGCTGCAAATCTCCCAACAGCCAAATGTAAAAGCAGCAAACATCTCGCTGTATGTCCCACATCCAAAGCGCCAAGAGAGAGCTTGCTCTCCCTGTCTTTGAGTACTGTTTTCACTGTCCCGGTTACCTCTTTGCTAACATTCTCTTCAGAGCTGCACTGAAACCAGGAACCACGTGGAGAAGGCACCCACACTGAAAATGCCTGGAAGGAACATTGGGGCTTCTTCTCAGTGTCTCTGATGTCGGGTTTTACTGTCCCGGGAAAGTCTCTGCTAACAGCCTGCAGAGCGCCGTGCCCAATATACAGAAACGTCTTGCGGTATCTCCTACAGGGAAAGTGCCAAGAGGGAGTTGTCGAGCTCGTTCTCAGTGTCTCTGAGAATTGCTCTGATTATCCGTGTTACCTCTTTGCTAAGACTCTCCAGAGAGCCGTCCTCAAAACCAACACACATCTTGACATATCTCCCTCATTGATCGCAGGGTCTCCAGGAACGGCATTCAATGAGCCAGGAACTTTTCTCCCTACACTGTCCATTGAGTTGTCCTCAAAAGCAATATACATCCTGCTATACCTGCTACATGGGAAGTGCCAGGTGGGAAATGTAGAGCTTGTTCTCCCTGTCTTTGAGTACTGCTTTCTACTCTCCCCGTTACCTCTTTGCTAACATTCTCTCGAGAGAGTTGTGCTCAAAAGCAAAGCACATATCAAGACCTATCTCCACATGGAAAGTGCCAGCAGGGAAAGGTGGGGACTATTCTTGGACTCGATAGGAACTGCTTCAAGTCACCTAATTCTCTCTCTGCCTACTCTCGCCATAAAGCTAGGCACAAAACCAACCAACACTCTTCTTGCTGTACCTCCAACATGGAAAGAGCCAGGAGGGAATTGTAGGGCTTGTTTCTCAGTGTCTCCAATAACGGCATTCAGTGTGCCACCAACTTTTTCTTCTACACCCTCCAGGAGTTCCCTCAAAATCCATAAACGTCTTGTTATACGTAAAACAAGCAAAGGGCCCAAAGCGAATTGTATAGCTGTTCTCAGTGTCTCTGAGAATTGCTCTGATTATCCGTGTTACCTCTTTGCTAAGACTCTCCAGAGAGCCGTCCTCAAAACCAACACACATCTTGACATATCTCCCACATTGATCGCAGTGTCTCCAGGAACGGCATTCGAGGAGCCAGGAACTTTTCTGCCTACACTGTCTGCGGGCAGTTCCTCAAAACCAATATACATCCTGCTATATCTCCCACATGGAAAGTGCCAGGAGGGAAAAGTGGCGATTATGTTTAGACTTTCTCGGAACTGCTTCAAATCAACTAGATAGCTTTGTGCTGCAAATCTCCCAAGAGCCAAATGTAAAAGCAGCAAACATCTCGCTGTATGTCCCACATCCAAAGCGCCAAGAGAGAGCTTGCTCTCCCTGTCTTTGAGTACTGTTTTCACTGTCCCGGTTACCTCTTTGCTAACATTCTCTTCAGAGCTGCACTGAAACCAGGAACCACGTGGAGAAGGCACCCACACTGAAAATGCCTGGAAGGAACATTGGGGCTTCTTCTCAGTGTCTCTGATGTCGGGTTTTACTGTCCCGGGAAAGTCTCTGCTAACAGCCTGCAGAGCGCTGTGCCCAATATACAGAAACGTCTTGCGGTATCTCCTACAGGGAAAGTGCCAAGAGGGAATTGTCGAGCTCGTTCTCAGTGTCTCTGAGAATTGCTCTGATTATCCGTGTGACCTCTTTGCTAAGACTCTCCAGAGAGCCGTCCTCAAAACCAACACACATCTTGACATATCTCCCTCATTGATGGCAGGGTCTCCAGGAACGGCATTCAATGAGCCAGGAACTTTTCTCCCTACACTGTCCATTGAGTTGTCCTCAAAAGCAATATACCTCCTGCTATACCTGCTACATGGGAAGTGCCAGGTGGGAAATGTAGAGCTTGTTCTCCCTGTCTTTGAGTACTGCTTTCTACTCTCCCCGTTACCTCTTTGCTAACATTCTCTCGAGAGAGTTGTGCTCAAAAGCAAAGCACATATCAAGACCTATCTCCACATGGAAAGTGCCAGCAGGGAAAGGTGGGGACTATTCTTGGACTCGATAGGAACTGCTTCAAGTCACCTAATTCTCTCTCTGCCTACTCTCGCCATAAAGCTAGGCACAAAACCAACCAACACTCTTCTTGCTGTACCTCCAACATGGAAAGAGCCAGGAGGGAATTGTAGGGCTTGTTTCTCAGTGTCTCCAATAACGGCATTCAGTGTGCCACCAACTTTTTCTTCTACACCCTCCAGGAGTTCCCTCAAAATCCATAAACGTCTTGTTATACGTAAAACAAGCAAAGGGCCCAAAGCGAATTGTATAGCTGTTCTCAGTGTCTCTGAGAATTGCTCTGATTATCCGTGTTACCTCTTTGCTAAGACTCTCCAGAGAGCCGTCCTCAAAACCAACACACATCTTGACATATCTCCCACATTGATCGCAGTGTCTCCAGGAACGGCATTCGAGGAGCCAGGAACTTTTCTGCCTACACTGTCTGCGGGCAGTTCCTCAAAACCAATATACATCCTGCTATATCTCCCACATGGAAAGTGCCAGGAGGGAAAAGTGGCGATTATGTTTAGACTTTCTCGGAACTGCTTCAAATCAACTAGATAGCTTTGTGCTGCAAATCTCCCAAGAGCCAAATGTAAAAGCAGCAAACATCTCGCTGTATGTCCCACATCCAAAGCGCCAAGAGAGAGCTTGCTCTCCCTGTCTTTGAGTACTGTTTTCACTGTCCCGGTTACCTCTTTGCTAACATTCTCTTCAGAGCTGCACTGAAACCAGGAACCACGTGGAGAAGGCACCCACACTGAAAATGCCTGGAAGGAACATTGGGGCTTCTTCTCAGTGTCTCTGATGTCGGGTTTTACTGTCCCGGGAAAGTCTCTGCTAACAGCCTGCAGAGCGCCGTGCCCAATATACAGAAACGTCTTGCGGTATCTCCTACAGGGAAAGTGCCAAGAGGGAGTTGTCGAGCTCGTTCTCAGTGTCTCTGAGAATTGCTCTGATTATCCGTGTTACCTCTTTGCTAAGACTCTCCAGAGAGCCGTCCTCAAAACCAACACACATCTTGACATATCTCCCTCATTGATCGCAGGGTCTCCAGGAACGGCATTCAATGAGCCAGGAACTTTTCTCCCTACACTGTCCATTGAGTTGTCCTCAAAAGCAATATACATCCTGCTATACCTGCTACATGGGAAGTGCCAGGTGGGAAATGTAGAGCTTGTTCTCCCTGTCTTTGAGTACTGCTTTCTACTCTCCCCGTTACCTCTTTGCTAACATTCTCTCGAGAGAGTTGTGCTCAAAAGCAAAGCACATATCAAGACCTATCTCCACATGGAAAGTGCCAGCAGGGAAAGGTGGGGACTATTCTTGGACTCGATAGGAACTGCTTCAAGTCACCTAATTCTCTCTCTGCCTACTCTCGCCATAAAGCTAGGCACAAAACCAACCAACACTCTTCTTGCTGTACCTCCAACATGGAAAGAGCCAGGAGGGAATTGTAGGGCTTGTTTCTCAGTGTCTCCAATAACGGCATTCAGTGTGCCACCAACTTTTTCTTCTACACCCTCCAGGAGTTCCCTCAAAATCCATAAACGTCTTGTTATACGTAAAACAAGCAAAGGGCCCAAAGCGAATTGTATAGCTGTTCTCAGTGTCTCTGAGAATTGCTCTGATTATCCGTGTTACCTCTTTGCTAAGACTCTCCAGAGAGCCGTCCTCAAAACCAACACACATCTTGACATATCTCCCACATTGATCGCAGTGTCTCCAGGAACGGCATTCGAGGAGCCAGGAACTTTTCTGCCTACACTGTCTGCGGGCAGTTCCTCAAAACCAATATACATCCTGCTATATCTCCCACATGGAAAGTGCCAGGAGGGAAAAGTGGCGATTATGTTTAGACTTTCTCGGAACTGCTTCAAATCAACTAGATAGCTTTGTGCTGCAAATCTCCCAAGAGCCAAATGTAAAAGCAGCAAACATCTCGCTGTATGTCCCACATCCAAAGCGCCAAGAGAGAGCTTGCTCTCCCTGTCTTTGAGTACTGTTTTCACTGTCCCGGTTACCTCTTTGCTAACATTCTCTTCAGAGCTGCACTGAAACCAGGAACCACGTGGAGAAGGCACCCACACTGAAAATGCCTGGAAGGAACATTGGGGCTTCTTCTCAGTGTCTCTGATGTCGGGTTTTACTGTCCCGGGAAAGTCTCTGCTAACAGCCTGCAGAGCGCCGTGCCCAATATACAGAAACGTCTTGCGGTATCTCCTACAGGGAAAGTGCCAAGAGGGAGTTGTCGAGCTCGTTCTCAGTGTCTCTGAGAATTGCTCTGATTATCCGTGTGACCTCTTTGCTAAGACTCTCCAGAGAGCCGTCCTCAAAACCAACACACATCTTGACATATCTCCCTCATTGATCGCAGGGTCTCCAGGAACGGCATTCAATGAGCCAGGAACTTTTCTCCCTACACTGTCCATTGAGTTGTCCTCAAAAGCAATATACATCCTGCTATACCTGCTACATGGGAAGTGCCAGGTGGGAAATGTAGAGCTTGTTCTCCCTGTCTTTGAGTACTGCTTTCTACTCTCCCCGTTACCTCTTTGCTAACATTCTCTCGAGAGAGTTGTGCTCAAAAGCAAAGCACATATCAAGACCTATCTCCACATGGAAAGTGCCAGCAGGGAAAGGTGGGGACTATTCTTGGACTCGATAGGAACTGCTTCAAGTCACCTAATTCTCTCTCTGCCTACTCTCGCCATAAAGCTAGGCACAAAACCAACCAACACTCTTCTTGCTGTACCTCCAACATGGAAAGAGCCAGGAGGGAATTGTAGGGCTTGTTTCTCAGTGTCTCCAATAACGGCATTCAGTGTGCCACCAACTTTTTCTTCTACACCCTCCAGGAGTTCCCTCAAAATCCATAAACGTCTTGTTATACGTAAAACAAGCAAAGGGCCCAAAGCGAATTGTATAGCTGTTCTCAGTGTCTCTGAGAATTGCTCTGATTATCCGTGTTACCTCTTTGCTAAGACTCTCCAGAGAGCCGTCCTCAAAACCAACACACATCTTGACATATCTCCCACATTGATCGCAGTGTCTCCAGGAACGGCATTCGAGGAGCCAGGAACTTTTCTGCCTACACTGTCTGCGGGCAGTTCCTCAAAACCAATATACATCCTGCTATATCTCCCACATGGAAAGTGCCAGGAGGGAAAAGTGGCGATTATGTTTAGACTTTCTCGGAACTGCTTCAAATCAACTAGATAGCTTTGTGCTGCAAATCTCCCAACAGCCAAATGTAAAAGCAGCAAACATCTCGCTGTATGTCCCACATCCAAAGCGCCAAGAGAGAGCTTGCTCTCCCTGTCTTTGAGTACTGTTTTCACTGTCCCGGTTACCTCTTTGCTAACATTCTCTTCAGAGCTGCACTGAAACCAGGAACCACGTGGAGAAGGCACCCACACTGAAAATGCCTGGAAGGAACATTGGGGCTTCTTCTCAGTGTCTCTGATGTCGGGTTTTACTGTCCCGGGAAAGTCTCTGCTAACAGCCTGCAGAGCGCCGTGCCCAATATACAGAAACGTCTTGCGGTATCTCCTACAGGGAAAGTGCCAAGAGGGAATTGTCGAGCTCGTTCTCAGTGTCTCTGAGAATTGCTCTGATTATCCGTGTTACCTCTTTGCTAAGACTCTCCAGAGAGCCGTCCTCAAAACCAACACACATCTTGACATATCTCCCTCATTGATCGCAGGGTCTCCAGGAACGGCATTCAATGAGCCAGGAACTTTTCTCCCTACACTGTCCATTGAGTTGTCCTCAAAAGCAATATACATCCTGCTATACCTGCTACATGGGAAGTGCCAGGTGGGAAATGTAGAGCTTGTTCTCCCTGTCTTTGAGTACTGCTTTCTACTCTCCCCGTTACCTCTTTGCTAACATTCTCTCGAGAGAGTTGTGCTCAAAAGCAAAGCACATATCAAGACCTATCTCCACATGGAAAGTGCCAGCAGGGAAAGGTGGGGACTATTCTTGGACTCGATAGGAACTGCTTCAAGTCACCTAATTCTCTCTCTGCCTACTCTCGCCATAAAGCTAGGCACAAAACCAACCAACACTCTTCTTGCTGTACCTCCAACATGGAAAGAGCCAGGAGGGAATTGTAGGGCTTGTTTCTCAGTGTCTCCAATAACGGCATTCAGTGTGCCACCAACTTTTTCTTCTACACCCTCCAGGAGTTCCCTCAAAATCCATAAACGTCTTGTTATACGTAAAACAAGCAAAGGGCCCAAAGCGAATTGTATAGCTGTTCTCAGTGTCTCTGAGAATTGCTCTGATTATCCGTGTTACCTCTTTGCTAAGACTCTCCAGAGAGCCGTCCTCAAAACCAACACACATCTTGACATATCTCCCACATTGATCGCAGTGTCTCCAGGAACGGCATTCGAGGAGCCAGGAACTTTTCTGCCTACACTGTCTGCGGGCAGTTCCTCAAAACCAATATACATCCTGCTATATCTCCCACATGGAAAGTGCCAGGAGGGAAAAGTGGCGATTATGTTTAGACTTTCTCGGAACTGCTTCAAATCAACTAGATAGCTTTGTGCTGCAAATCTCCCAACAGCCAAATGTAAAAGCAGCAAACATCTCGCTGTATGTCCCACATCCAAAGCGCCAAGAGAGAGCTTGCTCTCCCTGTCTTTGAGTACTGTTTTCACTGTCCCGGTTACCTCTTTGCTAACATTCTCTTCAGAGCTGCACTGAAACCAGGAACCACGTGGAGAAGGCACCCACACTGAAAATGCCTGGAAGGAACATTGGGGCTTCTTCTCAGTGTCTCTGATGTCGGGTTTTACTGTCCCGGGAAAGTCTCTGCTAACAGCCTGCAGAGCGCCGTGCCCAATATACAGAAACGTCTTGCGGTATCTCCTACAGGGAAAGTGCCAAGAGGGAGTTGTCGAGCTCGTTCTCAGTGTCTCTGAGAATTGCTCTGATTATCCGTGTTACCTCTTTGCTAAGACTCTCCAGAGAGCCGTCCTCAAAACCAACACACATCTTGACATATCTCCCTCATTGATCGCAGGGTCTCCAGGAACGGCATTCAATGAGCCAGGAACTTTTCTCCCTACACTGTCCATTGAGTTGTCCTCAAAAGCAATATACATCCTGCTATACCTGCTACATGGGAAGTGCCAGGTGGGAAATGTAGAGCTTGTTCTCCCTGTCTTTGAGTACTGCTTTCTACTCTCCCCGTTACCTCTTTGCTAACATTCTCGAGAGAGAGTTGTGCTCAAAAGCAAAGCACATATCAAGACCTATCTCCACATGGAAAGTGCCAGCAGGGAAAGGTGGGGACTATTCTTGGACTCGATAGGAACTGCTTCAAGTCACCTAATTCTCTCTCTGCCTACTCTCGCCATAAAGCTAGGCACAAAACCAACCAACACTCTTCTTGCTGTACCTCCAACATGGAAAGAGCCAGGAGGGAATTGTAGGGCTTGTTTCTCAGTGTCTCCAATAACGGCATTCAGTGTGCCACCAACTTTTTCTTCTACACCCTCCAGGAGTTCCCTCAAAATCCATAAACGTCTTGTTATACGTAAAACAAGCAAAGGGCCCAAAGCGAATTGTATAGCTGTTCTCAGTGTCTCTGAGAATTGCTCTGATTATCCGTGTTACCTCTTTGCTAAGACTCTCCAGAGAGCCGTCCTCAAAACCAACACACATCTTGACATATCTCCCACATTGATCGCAGTGTCTCCAGGAACGGCATTCGAGGAGCCAGGAACTTTTCTGCCTACACTGTCTGCGGGCAGTTCCTCAAAACCAATATACATCCTGCTATATCTCCCACATGGAAAGTGCCAGGAGGGAAAAGTGGCGATTATGTTTAGACTTTCTCGGAACTGCTTC